>NC_092283.1:1342944-1457944 GCF_036320965.1 Panulirus ornatus
CTGTTTGGACCGTCATCCGCTCAGAGTTGGGTTTCAGCAGTTGACCGAGTTTCTTAGAGTCAACATTCACATGAATGAGCCAGCGAGGCCAAGAAAGACGACCGATTGGTGGGAAGAGTGACATCAAGACATCGGGAGCCGACATAAGTTGAGTGTGGTGGATATAGGTCTTACGTGGTCATAGAGGGGGATTTGCTTCTGACATCACCGGGTGACACATGAGGGGATCTTGAGAGTTTGGGGTTAGGAGGGGTTGGGTCAAGAGGGAGGACTGAGTGAGTACTCGCTCTTAGCTGCTAGGTATCCCACAAAGCTAGACTACTATCCAAGATTAGTTATACCATGGCCCCGTCGAACAGAAGACACAGCAGGTACTTCAACGCAGTAACCCAATTTATGTTTTCCTTTTTGGTCTTCCGCTCAGAGTCGCATTTCAGCAGGATAGAGCGCCTTCATTTCACATAATCCAGCGAGGCCAAATAAGGCTACCGTGAGCGGAAGAGAAATCAAACAGCACAACATAAGGTAGGGTTGCTACTCTGAACTCCCGGGTGACGTCATGAGAAGGCCGGGTTCTGAACCCACAAATTATTATTACCATAAGGAGTCTTCTGGCCAGCGAGGCCAAGAAAGGCCTCCGTGAGCGGAAGAGAAATCAAACAGCACAATATAAAGTAGTGTTGCTACTCTGAGTTGCCCGAGTGACGTCATGAGACGGGCGGGATTTTTACTTATAAGGCATCTGACCAATGATTGGTCATGTCCCAGCCCCACCTATGAAACGACGTCATCCGGCTACTTCAATAGAGCAACCCTACCTTATATTCTCCTATTTGGACCGTCTTCCGCCCAGAGTCGCATTTCAGCAGTTGACTGGGGCTTATTAAAGAGTCAACATTCACATGAATGAGCCAGCGAGGCCAAGAAAGGCCTCCGTGAGCGGAAGAGAAATCAAACAGCACAACATAAGGTAGGGTTGCTTCTCTGAGCTCCCGGATGATGTCATGAGAAGGGCGGGGTTCTGAACCCACAAATTATCTGATCAATGATTGGTCGGTAAGTTCCAAACCCCACCTATCAGATGACGTTATCCGAATACTTCAACACACCAACCTTACCTTATGTTCTCCTTTTTTGACCGTCTTCCGCCCATAGTGGGGCTTGCTGTAGTTTGAATCGAGCTTATTAAAGAGTCGACATTCACATGTATGAGCGAGCCAACGAGGCCAAGAAAGGCCTCCGTGAGCGGAAGAGAAATCAAACAGCACAACATAAGGTAGGGTTGCTTCTCTGACCTCCCTGATGATGTTATGAGAAGGGCGGGGTTCTGAACCCACAAATTATCTGATCAATGATTGGTCGGTCAATCCCAAACCCCACCTATCAGATGACGTCAGCCGATAACTTCAACGCAGCAACTCTATCTTATGTTCTCCTTTTTTGACCGTCTTCCGCCCAGAGTCCGCATTTCATAGGATAAAGCCGCCGTCATTTCACATAATCCAGCGAGGCCAAATAAGGCTACCGTGAGCGGAAGAGGAATGAAACAGCACAACATAAGGTAGGGTTGCTACTCTGAATTGCCCGAGTGACGTCATGAGAATGGCGGGATTTTGTACCTATAAGGCATCTGACCCAATGAGCACCATACATTGGTTTCGCCTAATCCCTAACCAGTCCAAGCCACACCTAGAAACGACGTATCCGGCGACTTCAATAGAGCAACCCACCTTATGTTCTCCTATTTGGACCGTCTTCCGCCCAGAGTCGCATTTCAGCAGTTGACCGAGCTTATTAAAGAGTGAGTCAACATTTACATGAATGAGCCAACGAGGCCAAGAAAAGGCCACCGTGAGTGGAAGAGAAACCAAACAGGACATCATAAGGTAGTGTTGCTACTCTGAGTTCCCGGTGACGTCATGAAGGTGGAGCTCTGTAATCCACAGAGTATGTGTCCAATGATTAGTTCTACCAGTCCCCGCCTATCAGATGACGTCAGCCAGGTACTTCAACGCAGCAACCCTATCTTATGTTCTCCTGATTAGACCAGTCTAACCGCTCAGAGACGCATTTCAGCAGGATAGAGCGCCTTCATTTCACATAATCCAGCGAGGCCAAATAAGGCTACCGTGAGCGGAAGAGGAATGAAACAGCACAACATAAGGTAGGGTTGCTACTCTGAGTTGCCCGAGTGACGTCATGAGAAGGGCGGGGTTCTGAACCCACAAATTATCTGATCAATGATTGGTCGGTCAATTCCAATCCCCATCTATCAGATAACATCATCCGGCGACTTCAATAGAGAAACCCACCTTATGTTCTCCTATTGGACCCCCCCCCCCCCGGGGTTCTTTTCCGCCCAGAGTCGCATTTCAGCAGTTGACCGAGCTTATTAAAGAGTCAACATTCACATGAATGAGCCAGCGAGGCCAAGAAAGGGACGTAAGGGGGAGAGAAACCAAACAGCACATCATAAGGCAGGGTTGCTTCTCTGAACTCCCGGATGATGTCATGAGAAGGGCGGGGCGCTAAACCACAAATTATCTGATTGATGATTGGTCGGTCAATCCCAAACCCCACCTATCAGATGACGTCAGCCGACAACTTCAACGCAGCAACCCTATCTTATGTTCTCCTTTTTTGACCGTCTTCCGCCCAGAGTCCGCATTTCAGCAGTTGACCGAGCTTATTAAAGAGTGAGTCAACATTTACATGAATGAGCCAACGAGGCCAAGAAAAGGCCACCGTGAGTGGAAGAGAAACCAAACAGGACATCATAAGGTAGGGTTGCTACTCTGAACTCCCGGGTGACGTCATGAGAAGAGCTGGGCTTTGAACAGATAAATTATCTGATCAATGATTGGTCGGTAAGTTCCAAACCCCACCTATCAGATGACGTCATCCGAATACTTCAACACACCAACCCTACCTTATGTTCTCCTTTTTTGACCGTCTTCCGCCCAGAGTCGCATTTCAGTAGTTGACCGAGCTTATTAAAGAGTCGACATTCACATGTATGAGCCAGCGATGCCAAGAAAAGGCCAATAAAAAAACCCGGTGAGCGAAGAGAAATCAAACAGCACAATATAAAGTAGGGTTGCTACTCTGAATTGCCCGAGTGACGTCATGAGAATGGCGGGATTTTGTACCTATAAGGCATCTGACCAATGATTGGTCATGTCCAAGCCCCACCTATGAAACGACGTCATCCGGCGACTTCAATAGAGCAACCCACCTTATGCTCTACTATTTGTACCGTCTTCCGCCCAGAGTCGCATTTCAGCAGTTGACCGAGCTTATTAAAGAGTCAACATTCACATGAATGAGCCAGCGAGGCCAAGAAAAGGCCACCGTGAGTGGAAGAGAAACCAAACAGGACATCATAAGGTAGGGTTGCCTACTCTGAGTTCCCGGGTGACGTCATGAAGGTGGAGCTCTGTAATCCACAGAGTATGTGTCCAATGATTAGTTCTACCAGTCCCCGCCTATCAGATGACGTCAGCCAGGTACTTCAACGCAGCAACCCTATCTTATGTTCTCCTTTTTTTTTTACCGTTTTTCCCCCAGGTCGCATTTCAGAAAGGGTAAAGGCGCCTGCTTTCACATAATCCACGGGCCAAATAAGGCTACCCTGAAACGGAAGAGGAAAAAAACAGCACAACATAAGGTAGGGTTCTACCCTGAGTTCCCCGGGTTTTACGTCAAAGGGGAAAAAGGGGGGGGTTCGGGAACCCCCAAAAATTTTCTGATTCAATTTAAATTTGGGCGGTCAATTTCCAAACCCCCACCCAACAGATAAAAATCAATTTTCCCGGGGACCCTTTAATAGAGAAACCCCACCTTTTTGTTCTCCTATTTGGGCCCTCTTTCCGCCCAGATCGGATTTCAGCAGTTGACCGGCTTATTAAAGGTTCCAAAAAATTCACCTTTAATGAGCCCCGCGAGGCCAAGGGGAAAAAGGGCGTTTAAGGGGGGGGAGAAAAACCAAAAAAGCACATCATAAGGCAGGGTTGCTTCTCTTGGGAAATTTCCCCGGGTGATGTCATGAGAAGGGCGGGGCGCTAAACCCACAAATTTTTCTGATTATGGTTGGTCGGTCAATTCCCCAAACCCCACCTATTTAGATGACCCTCAGCCGACAACTTCAAAAGCGCAACCATTTATGTTCTCCTGTTTGGACGGTTTTTAATGACAGAGTCGCATTTTCAGTAGTTGCCCAGCTTATTAAAGAGTGAGTCAACATTTACATGAAAGAAACCAACGAGGCCAAAAAAAAGGCCAAAAATGAGTGGAAGAGAAAACCAAAAAAGGACATTAAAAAAAGGGAGGGGGGTTTCTTCTCCCGAATTTCCCGGATTGGGGTCATGAGAAGGGCGGGGGTTTTAAAACCCCAAAATTTAATTTTGATAATGATTTTGGTTTGGTAAGTTCCAAACCCCACCTTTAGATGAAAGTCATCCGAATAAAATTTTAACACACCAACCCTACCTTTTTGTTTCTCCTTTTTTGAAACCCTTTTTCCGCCCCGGGCGCATTTCAGTAGTTGAAGGGGCTTATTAAAAAAGTCGACATTCAATGTAAAGAGCCAGCGGGCCAAGAAAGGCCACCGTGAGCCGGGGAAAAAAAAGAAAAACAAAAAAGCACAATATAAAGTAGGGTTGTTTCTCTGGGGTTGCCCGAGTGACCCTCCCTGAGAATGGCGGGGGGGTTTTTTACCAAAAAGGCATTGACCAATGGTTTTGGGCATGTCCAAACCCCCCCCTTTTTTGAAACGACGTCATCCGGCTACTTCAAAAGAAACAACCCACCTTATGCTCTCCATTTGAAACCCTCCCCCCAGAGGGCGCAAATTTTAGCAGTTGGAAACCCAGCTTATTAAAAAAGTAACATTCACATGATTGAGCCAAGGGGGCCAAATTTAAAGGGCCCCCGTGAAAATGGAAGAAAAAAACCAAAAAAGGGACCCCCATAAGGTTTGGGTTGCTACTTGGGGTTCCCGGGGTGACGTCATGGGAAAAGGGGGGCTCTGTTTAAACCACAAGTATGTGTTTCCCCTGAAATTTTGTTTTTACCCCGGCCCCGCCCATTAAAATTTTTTTCGCCAAAGGTTTCTTCAAAAGCAGCAAAAACCCCATTTTATGTTCTCCTGTTTAAACCGTCTTCCGCCCCAGAGTCGCATTTCAGCGGATAAAGGGGCCTTCATTTTTACATAATCCAGCGAGGCCAAACAAAGGTTAAAGGGGGCGGAAAGGAATCAAAAAAGCACAACAAAAAGGTAGGGTTGTACTCTGAGGTACCCCGGGTGGGCGTCATGAGAAGAGCGGGTTTCGGAAAAACCCCTAAATTATTGATCCCTTTATTGGTCGGTAAGTTTTCCCAAACCCCCCCTTTCAGATGACGTCAAACCGAAAACTTCAACCCACCAACCCTACCTTATGTTCTCCCTTTTTTGACCCTCTTCCGCCCATAGTTTCATTGCAGTAGTTGACCGAGCTTATTAAAGAGTCGACATTCACATGTATGAGCGAGACAACGAGGCCAAGAAAGGCCTCCGTGAGCGGAAGAGAAATCAAACAGCACAACATAAGGTAGGGTTGCTTCTCTGAGCTCCCGGATGATGTCATGAGAAGGGCGGGGCTCTGAACCCACAAATTATCTGATCAATGATTGGTCGGTCAATCCCAAACCCCACCTATCAGATGACGTCACCGACTACTTCATTGAAGCAACCCTAATTATGTCTGTTTGGAGAGACCGTCTTCCGCCCAGAGTCGCATTTCAGTAGAAGACCGAGCCATCCAAAGAGTCGTTGAAGTACCCAGATGACGTTCATATGATAGGTGGCGCTTGGGCATGACAGACCAATCATTGATCAGATAGTTTCTATATACAAAACTCCGCCCTTATCATGACGTCACTCGGCAACACAGAGTACAACATTAGCCTTATGTTGTAGCTTGTTTAGTTCCTTTTCCGCTCACGGAGACCTTTCTGGCGTTCGCTCTGTCTGGCGATAATGTACTTGTTTTGGTATATAGAAGAAATAAAGAATACCGGATCATCTGAGTGAAACCCAACTCCTGAGCGGAGTGGATACAGTCTCAGTTCCAAACAGGCGAAATTAGGTAGGGTTGCCTGCGTTGAAGTACTCCGGAGACTCTTATGATAAGTGGCGCTTGGGTATGACCGACCAATCATTGATCAGATAGTTTCTATATACAAAACTCCGCCCTTATCATGACGTCATCCGGGTAACTCAAGGAAATTTTTGCTCTGAGGCTCAGCTCTGTCATCTGTTTTTGAGACTAACCTCACCCAAGCAGAAAAGGCAACCATATATGAAAAGAAAAATCATTATCATTATCATTATCATAATTATCATTATCATTATTATCAGTATTATGAGTGAAGTAAATTGGAACACTCTGGTATACTGGGGTCAACGTGTTGTCAATGGATTGAACCATGGAAAGGTCTGTGGGGCCTGGCTGCAGATAGGGAGCTGTGGTTTTGGTGCATTACATATGACAGCTAGAGAATGGATGTGAGTGGAAGTGGCCTTTCTTCATCTGTTCCTGATGTGTGAAGGAGATGGAGTGAGTATTTTGAAGGTCTGTTGAATGTGTTTGATGATAGAGTGGCAGACATAGTGTGTTTTGGTCGAGGTGGTGTGCAAAGTGAGATGGTTAGGGATTGGCTCAATCATGTGAATGTTGACTCTTTGATAAGCTCGGTCAACTACTGAAATGCGACTATGGGCGGAAGACGGTCCGAACAGAACATAATTAGGGTTGCTGCATTGAAGTTGTCGGCTGACGTCATCTGATAGGTGGTG
The DNA here is from genome assembly GCF_036320965.1 of Panulirus ornatus. NCBI lineage: Eukaryota > Metazoa > Arthropoda > Malacostraca > Decapoda > Palinuridae > Panulirus > Panulirus ornatus. The sequence goes on from NC_092283.1 coordinate 1,349,780, forward strand.
TTTGGGATTGACCGACCAATCATTGATCAGATAATTTATGTGTTCAAAGCCCAGCTCTTCTCATGACGTCACCCGGGAGCTCAGAGCACCAACCCTACCTTATGATGTCCTGTCTGGTTTCTGTCCTGCTCACGTCTATTGAAGTAGCCGGATGACGTCGTTTCATAGGTGGGGCTTGGACATGACTAATCATTGGTCAGATGGTTTATAGGTACAAAATCAAACCCTTCTCATGACGTCACTAGGCCAACTCAGAGTAGCAACACTACTAACCAAACAGCTACTGAGTTGGGCGGGGTATTGTATATACAAACAATCTGATCAATGATTGGTCGGTCATGCCCAAGAGCCACCTATCATGTGACGTCATCCTTATGTTCTGTTTGGAGCGTCTTCTGCTGAGTGTAGCATATAGTATTATTATTTTTGTTATCATTATTACCATAAGGAGTCTTCTAGCCAGCGAGGCCAAGAAAGGCCTCCGTGAGCGGAAGAGAAATCAAACAGCACAATATAAAGTAGAGTTGCTACTCTGAGTTCCGGTGGACGTCATGAGGGTGGAGCTCTGTAATCCACTAGTATGTGTTTCACTGATTGGCTTTAATACCCAGGCCCCGCTATCAGATTACCTTCAGCCAGGTACTTCAACGCAGCAACTCTATCTTATGTTCTCCTGTTTACACCGTCTTCCGCTCAGAGTCGCATTTCAGCAGGATAGAGCGCCTTCATTTCACATAATCCAGCGAGGCCAAACAAGGTTACCGAGAGCGGAATAGGAATCAAACAGCACAATATAAAGTAGGGTTGCTACTCTGAGGTACCCGGATGAGTCATGAGAAGAGCGGGTTTCGGAACCCATAAATTAATCTGATCATTGATCGGTCGGTAAGTTCCAAACCCCACCTATCAGATGACGTCATCCGAATACTTCAACACACCAACCCTACTTATTTTTCTCCTTTCTGACCGTCTTCCGCCCATAGTTTCATTGCAGTAGTTGACCGAGCTTATTAAAGAGTCGACATTCACATGTATGAGCGAGACAACGAGGCCAAGAAAGGCCTCCGTGAGCGGAAGAGAAATCAAACAGCACAATATAAAGTAGGGTTGCTACTCTGAGTTGCCCGAGTGACGTCATGAGAAGGGCGGGGCTCTGAACCCACAAATTAATCTGATCATGATTAGTCGTGTCAATCCCAAACCCCACCTATCAGATGACGTCAGCCGAATACTTCATTGAAGCAACCCTAATTATGTTCTGTTTGGACCGTCTTCCGCCAAGAGTCGCATTTCAGTAGAAGACCGAGCCATCAAAGAGTCGTTGAAGTACCCAGATGACGTCATATGATAGGTGGCGCTTGGGCATGACAGACCAATCATTGATCAGATTGTTTGTATATACAAAACCCGCCCTTATCATGACGTCACTCGGGCAACTCAGAGTAGCAACCTTACCTTATGTTGTGCTGTTTAGTTCCTTTTCCGCTCACGGAGACCTTTCTTGGCGTCGCCCTGCTCATGCGAAATGATAATTGGTTTCTGGTAAAAAAGAAAAAAATACAGGATCATCTGGTGAAACCCAACTCTGAGCGGAAGACAGTCCAAACAGGAGAACATAAGGTAGGGTTGCTGCGTTGAAGTAACGCGATACGTCTTTAATGATAAGTGGCGCTTGGGTATGACCGACCAATCATTGATCAGATAGTTTCTATATACAAAACTCCGCCCTTATCATGACGTCATCCGGGTAACTCAGAGGAATTTTTGCTCTGAGGCTCAGCTCTGTCATCTGTTTTTTTGAGACTACTCTCCCAAGCAGGAAAAGGCAACCATATATGAAAAGAAAAATCATTATCATTATCATAATTATCATTATCATTATCATTATTATCAGTATTATGAGTGAAGTAAATTGGAACACTCTGGTATACTGGGGTCAACGTGCTGTCAATGGATTGAACCATGGACAGGTCTGTGGGGCCTGGCTGCAGATAGGGAGCTGTGGTTTTGGTGCATTACATATGACAGCTAGAGAATGGATGTGAGTGGAAGTGGCCTTTCTTCATCTGTTCCTGATGTGAGAAGGAGATGGAGTGAGTATTTTGAAGGTCTGTTGAATGTGTTTGATGATAGAGTGGCAGATATAGGGTGTTTTGGTCGAGGTGGTGTGCAAAGTGAGATGGTTAGGGAGAATGATTAGGTAAACAGGGGGTTGAGGCCTGGCTGTGGGGTTGATACTTTTCGGGCAAATGCTGAAATGTGACTCTTAGCAAAAGACGGTCCAAAGAGAACATAAGATAGTTTTGGTTTGTTAAAGTACCTGGATGACGTTTTGTGATAGGTGGGGTTTAGTACTTACCGACCTATCACTGATCAGGAAATTTGTGGGTTCAGAGCCCCGCCCTTCTCATGACTTCATTCGGGTAACTCAGAGTGGCAACCCTACATTATGTTGTGCTGTTCGGTTCCTCTTCCGTTCACTGTGCTCTTGTTTGAATCTCGCTGGCTTATGTGATATGAGGACGGCTTTATCCTGCTGAAATGCGACTCTGAGCGGAAGACCGTTCAAAAAGGAAAACATAAATTGGGTTACTGCGTTGAAGTACCCTGCTGTCGTCATCTGATAGACGGGGCCTGGGCATAACCAATCATTGGACAAATACTTTGTGGATTACAGAGCTCCACTCTCATGATGTCACCCTGGAGCTCAGAGTAGCAACCCTACCTTATGATGTCCTGTTTGGGTTCTCTTCCGCTCACGGTCGCCTTTCTTGGCCTCGCTGGCGCATTCATGTGAATGTTGACTCTTTGATAAGCTCAGTCTACTACTGAAATGCGACTCTATGCGGAAGACGGTCCAAACAGGAGAACATAAGGTAGGGTTGTTGCGTTGAAGTACCCGTCTGACGTCATCTGATAGGCGGGGCCTGGGCATGACCGAACAAATCTTTGGGCAGATATTTTGTGGGTTCAGAGCCCCGCCCTTCTCATGACGTCACCAGGTAGCTCAGACTTTCTTAACCTCGCTGGCTCATTTGGATGACGACACTTTATGGTAAAAAAAAGGCACTCTGAGCGGAAGACGGTCCAAACAGGAGAACATAAGGTAGGGTTGTTGCGTTGAAGTATCCGGATGACGTCATATGAGAAGTGGCGCTTGGGCATGACAGACCAATCATTGATCAGATAGTCTGCATATACAAACCCCCCCTTATGATGACGTCATCCGGGTAACTCACGAGGAATTTTTGCTCTGAGGCTCAGCTCTGTCATCTGTTCATGAGACTACCTCACCCAAGCGGGAAAAGGCAACCATGTATGAAAAGAAAAATCATTATCATTATCATTATTATAATTATCATTATCATTATTATCAGTATTATGACTGAAGTAAATTAGAACACTCTGGCATACTGGGGTCAACGTGCTGTAAATGGATTGAACCATGGAAAGGTCTGTGGGGCCTGGCTGCAGATAGGGAGCTCTGGTTTTGGTGCATTACATATGACCGCTAGAGAATGGATGTGAGTGGAAGTGGCCTTTCTTCATCTGTTCCTGATGTGAGATGGAGATGGAGTGAGTATTTTGAAGGTCTTTTGAATGTGTTTGATGATAGAGTGGCAGATTTAGGTGTTTTGGTCGAGGTGGTGTGCAAAGTTAGATGGTTTGGGAGAATGATTTGGTAAACAGGGGGTTGAGGCCTGGCTGTGGGGTTGATACTACTCATTGTGGGCCGAGTGGCGTGTGGGGGCAGGGTGTTGTGGCTGAGATTCAGGTGGTGGGGTGGATAGCGGCCATCGTTGCAGCTGGTGAAGTGTAGCACTCAGGTTGGCGACGGAAGTGTTGCGCTGTTTGATTCCTCTTTTGTTTACGGGGTCAGATAACTTGTGGGTTCAGAGCCCGGCCTTCTCATGACTTGATTCGGGTAGCTCAGAGTGGCAACCCTACATTATGTTGTGCTGTTCGGTTCCTCTTCCGTTCACTGTGCTCTTGTTTGAATCTCGCTGGCTTATGTGATATGAGGACGGCTTTATCCTGCTGAAATGCGACTCTGAACGGAAGACGGTCCAAAAAGGAAAACATAAATTGGGTCACTACGTTGAAGTATCCTGCTTTCGTCATCTGATAGACGGGGCCTTGGTATAACCAATGATTGGACAGATACTTTGTGGATTACAGAGCTCCACCCTCATGACGTCATCCGGGAGCTCAGAGTAGTAACCCTACCTTATGATGTCCTGTTTGGTTTCTCTTCCGCTCACGGTCGCCTTTCTTGGCCTCGCTGGCTCATTCATGTGAATGTTGACTCTTTAATAAGCTCAGTCTACTACTGAAATGCGACTGTATGCGGAAGATGGTCCAAACAGGAGAACATAAGATAGGGTTGTTGCTATGAAGTAGCCGGCTGACGTCATCTGATAGGCAGGGCCTGGGCATGACCGACCAAATCTTTGGGCAGATATTTTGTGGTTTCAGAGCCCCGCCCTTCTCATGACGTCACCAGGTAGCTCAGACATTCTTAACCTCGCTGGATCATTTGAATGACGACACTTTATGGTAAAAAAAAGGGCACTCTGAGAGGAAGACGGTCCAAACAGGAGAACATAAGGTAGGGTGGCTGCGTTGAAGTACTCGGATGACGTCATATGATAGGTGGCGCTTGGGCATAACCGACCAATCACTGATCAGATAGTTTGTATATACAAATCCCCGCCCTTATGATGACGTCATCCGGGTAACTCACGAGGAATTTTTGCTCTGAGGCTCAGCTCTGTCATCTGTTCTTGAGACTACCTCACCCAAGCGGGAAAAGGCAACCATATATGAAAAGAAAAATCATTATCATTATCATTATTATAATCATCATTATCATTATTATCAGTATTATGACTGAAGTAAATAGGAACACTATGGGATACTGGGGTCAACGGGTTGTTAATGGATTGAACCATGGAAAGGTCTGTGGGGCCTGGCTGCAGATAGGGAGCTGTGGTTTTAGTGCATTACATATGACAGCTAGAGAAAGGATGTGAGTGGAGGTGGCCTTTCTTCATAAGGTTGGTTGCTGTATTGAAGTAGCCGGATGACGTCGTTTCATAGGTGGGGCTTGGACATGACCAATCATTGGTCAGATGCCTTATAGGTACAAAATCCCGCCCTTCTCATGACGTTACTCGGGTACCTCAGAGTAGCAACCCTACCTTATGTTGTGCTGTTTGATTCCTGTTCCGCCCACGATAGCCTTGTTTGGCCTCGTTACATTATGTGAAAAGAAGGCGGTTTTATCCTGCTGAAATGCGACTCTGAGCGGAAGACGGTTTAAACAGGAGAACATAAGATAGGGTTGCTGCGTTGAAGTACCTGGGTGACGTCATCTGATAGGCGGGGCCTGGGTATAACCAGTCATTGGACACATACTATGTTGATTACAGAGCTCCACCCTCATGACGTCCCCCGGGAACTCAGAGTAGCAACCCTACCTTATGATGTCCTGTTTCGTTTTTCTTCCGCTCATGGTGGCCTACTTGGCCTCGCTGGCTCATTCATGTGAATGTTGACTCTGTAATAAGCTCGGTCAACTGCTGAAATGCGACTCTGGGTGGAAGACGGTCCAAACAGGAGAACATAATTAGGGTTGCTGCAATGAAGTTGTCGGCTGACGTCATCTGATAGGTGGTGTTTGGGTTTGACCGACCAATCACTGATCAGATAATTTGTGTGTTCAGCGCCCCGCCCTTCTCATGACATCACCCGGGAGTTCAGAGTAGCAACCCTACCTTATGATGTACTGTTTGGTTTCTCTTCCGCTCACGGTGGCCTTTTCTTGGCCTCGTTGGCTCATTCATGTGAATGTTGACTCACTCTTTAATAAGCTCGGTCAACTGCTAAAATGCGACTGTGGACAGAAGACCGTAGAAATAGGAGAACATAAGGTTGGTTGCTCTATTGAAGTAGCCGGATGACGTCGTTTCATAGGTGGGACTTGGACATGACCAATCATTGGTCAGATGCCTTATAGGTACAAAATCCCGCCCTTCTCATGACGTCACTCGGGCAACTCAGAGTAGCAATCCTACTATATATTGTGCTGTTTGATTTCTCTTCCGATCACGGAGGCCTTTCTTGGCCTCACTGGCTAGAAGACCCCTTATGGTAATAATAATAACAATAATGATAATAATAAAGCTCGGGCAAATGCTGAAATGCGACACTGAGCAGAAGACGCTCCAAACAGAACATAAGGATGACGTCACATGATAGGTGGCTCTTGGGCATGACCGACCAATCATTGATCTAATTGTTTGTGTATACAATACCACGCCCTTCTCATGACGTCTATCGGGCAACTCAGAGAAGCAACCCTACCTTATGTTGTGCTGTTTGGTTCCTCTTCTGGTCAAGGTGGCCTTGTTTAGTTAGCCTCTCTGTATTCTGTGAAATGACGGCGGCTTTTTCCTGCTGAAATGAGACTCTGAGGGGAAGACGGTCCAAACAGAACATAAGATAGGGTTGCTGTTGTCGAAAGACGTCATCTGATAGGTGGGGTTTGGCATTGATCGACCAATCATTGATCAGATAATTTGTGGGTTCAGAGCCCCGCACTTCTCATGACGTCATCCGGGAGCTCAGAGAAGCAACCCTACCTTATGATTTGCTGTTTGGTTTCTCTTCTGCTCACGGTGGCCTTTTTTGCCCTCGTTGCTCGCTTATACATGTGAATGTCGACTCTTTAATAAGCTCGGTCAACTACTGGAATGCGACTATGGGCGGAAGACGGTTAAAAAAGGAGAATATAAGGTAGGGTTAGAGTGTTGAGGAATTCGGATGACGTCATCTGGTAGCTGGGGTTTGGAACTTACCGACCAATCATTGATCAGACAATTTATGTGTTCAAAGCCCAGCTCTTCTCATGACGTCACCCGGGAGCTCAGAGTAGCAACCCTACCTTATGATTTGCTGTTTGGTTTCTCTTCCGCTCACGGTGGCCTTTTCTTGGCCTCGCTGGCTCATTCATGTGAATGTTGACTCTCTCTTTAATAATCTCGGTCAACTGCTGAAATGCGACTCTTGGCGGAAGACGTTCCAAATAGGAGAACATAAGGTAGGGTTGCTGCGTTAAAGTAGCCGGATGACTTTATCTAGTAGGTGGGGATTGGAATTGACCGACCAATCATTGATCAGATAATCTATGGGTTCCGAACCCAGCCTTTCTCATGACGTCCACCGGGTACCTCAGAGTAGCAACCCTACCTTATGTTGTGCTGTTTGATTCCTCTTCCGCTCACGGTAGCCTTGTTTGGCCTCGCTGGATTATGTGAAATGAAGGCGCCTTTATCCTGCTGAAATGCGACTCTGAGCGGAAGACGGTCTAATCAGGAGAACATAAGATAGTGTTGCTGCGTTGAAATAACTGGCTGACGTCATCTGATAGGCGGGGCCTGGGTATAACCAATCATTGGACACATACTATGTGGATTACAGAGCTCCACCTTCATGACGTCACCCGGGAACTGAGAGTAGCAACCCTACCTTATGATGTGCTGTTTGGTTTCTCTTCCGCTCACGGTGGCCTTTCTTGGCCTCGCTGGCTAGAAGACTCCTTATGGTAATAATGATAATAATAATAATAATAATAATAAAGCTCGGGCAAATGCTAAAATGCGACACTGAGCAGAAGACGCTCCAAACAGAACATAAGGTCGGGTTGGTGCATTGAAGTATCCGAATGACGTCATATGATAGGTGGCTCTTGGGCATGACCGACTAATCATTGATCAGATTGTTTGTATATACAATACCCCGCCCTTTTCATGACGTCACTCGGGCAACTCAGAATAGCAACCCTACCTTATGTTGTGCTGTTTGGTTCCTCTTCCGGTCACGGTGGCCTTGTTTAGTTAGCCTTGATGGATTATGTGAAATGACGGCGGCTTTATCCTGCTGAAATGCGACTCTGAGCGGAAGACGGTCCAAATAGGAAAACATAAGATAGGGTTGCTGCGTTGAAGTTGTCGGCTGACGTCATCTGATAGGTGGGGTTTAGGATTGACCGACCAATCATTGATCAGATAATTTGTGGGTTCAGAGCCCCGCCCTTCTCATGACGTCATCCGGGAGCTCAGAGAAGCAACCCTACCTTATGATGTGCTGTTTGGTTTCTCTTTTCTCACGGTGGCCTTTTTTGGCCTCGTTGCTCGCTTATACTTGTGAATGTCGACTCTTTCATAAGCTCGGTGAACTACTGGAATGCGACTATGGGCGGAAGACGTTTAAAAAAGGAGATTATAAGGTAGGGTTAGAGTGTTGAGGAATTCGGATGACGTCATCTGATAGTTGGGGTTTGGAACTTACCGACCAATTATTGATCAGACAATTTATGTGTTCAAAGCCCAGCTCTTCTCATGACGTCACCCGGGAACTCAGAGTAGCAACCCTACCTTATGATTTCCTGTTTGGTTTCTCTTCCGCTCACGGTGGCCTTTTCTTGGCCTCGTTGGCTTATTCATGTGAATGTTGACTCTCTCTTTAATAAGCTCGGTCAACTGCTGAAATGCGACTCTGGGCTGAAGACGTTCCAAATAGGAGAACATAAGGTAGGGTTGCTGCGTTAAAGTAGCCGGATGACTTTATCTGATAGGTGGGGATTGGAATTGACCGACCAATCATTGACCAGATAATTTATGGGTTCCGAACCCAGCCTTTCTCATGACGTCCACTGGGTACCTCAGAGTAGCAACCCTACCTTATGTTGTGTTGTTTGATTCCTCTTCCGTTCAAGGTAGCCTTGTTTGGCCTCGCTGGATTATGTGAAATGAAGGCGCATAACAGGCTGACGTCATCTGATAGGCGGGGCCAGGGTATAACCAATCATTGGAGACATACTATGTGGATTACAGAGCTCCACCTTCATGACGTCACCCGGGAACTGAGAGTAGCAACCCTACCTTATGATGTCCTGTTTGGTTTCTCTTCCGCTCACGGAGGCCTTTCTTGGCCTCGCTGGCTAGAAGACTCCTTATGGTAATAATGATAATAATAATAATAATAATAAAGCTCGGGCAAATGCTAAAATGCGACACTGAGCAGAAGACGCTCCAAACAGAACATAAGGTCGGGTTGGTGCATTGAATTACCCGAATGACGTCATATGATAGGTGGCTCTTGGGCATGACCGACTAATCATTGATCAGATTGTTTGTATATACAATACCCCGCCCTTTTCATGACGTCACTCGGGCAACTCAGAATAGCAACCCTACCTTATGTTGTGCTGTTTGGTTCCTCTTCCGGTCACGGTTGCCTTGTTTAGTTAGCCTTGCTGGATTATGTGAAATGACGGCGGCTTTATCCTGCTGAAATGCGACTCTGAGCAGAAGACGGTCCAAACAGGAGAACATAAGATAGGGTTGCTGCGTTGAAGTTGTCGGCTGACGTCATCTGATAGGTGGGGTTTAGGATTGACCGACCAATCATTGACCAGATAATTTGTGGGTTCAGAGCCCCGCCCTTCTCATGAAATCATCCGGGAGCTCAGAGAAGCAACCCTACCTTATGATGTGCTGTTTGGTTTCTCTTCCGCTCACGGTGGCCTTTCTTGACCTCGTTCGCTCGCTCATACATGTGAATATCGACTCTTTTATAAGCTCGGTCAACTACTGCAATGCGACTATGGGCGGAAGATGGTTAAAAAAGGACAACATAAGGTAGGGTTGGTGTGTTGAAGTATTCGGATGACGTCATCTGATAGGTGGGGTTTGGAAATTACCGACCAATCATTGATCAGATAATTTATGTGTTCAAAGCCCAGCTCTTCTCATGACGTTACCCGGGAGCTCAGAGTAGCAACCCTACCTTATGATGTCCTGTTTAGTTTCTCTTCCCCTCACGTAGTCTTTCTTTGCCTCTCTGGCTCATTCATGTGAATGTTGACTCTTTAATAAACTCGTTCAACTGCTGAAATGCGTCTCTGGGCGGAAGATGGTCTAAATAGGAGAACATAAGGTAGGGTTCCTGCGTTGAAGTATCCGGATGACGTCGCCTGATAGGTAGGGCTTGGACATGACCAATCGATTGGTCACATGGTTTATAGGTACAAATTCCAGCCCTTCTCATGACGTCACTTGGTCGTTCATGCCCAAGAGCCACCTATCATGTGACGTCATCCTTATGTTCTGTTTGGAGCGTCTTCTGCTCAGTGTCGCATTTCAGCATTTGCCCGAGGTTTATTATTATTATTATTGTTATTATTATTACCATAAGGAGTCTTCTAGCCAGCGAGGCTAAGAAAGGCCTCCGTGAGCAGAAGAGAAATCAAACAGCACAATATAAAGTAGGGTTGCTACTCTGAGTTGTCCGAGTGAGGTCATGAGAAGGGCGGGATTTTGTACCTATAAGGCTTCTGACCAATGATTGGTCATGTCCAAGACCCACCTATGAAACGACGTCATCCGGCTACTTCAATAGAGCAACCCACCTTATGTTCTCCTATTTGTACCGTCTTCCGCTCAGAGTCGAATTTCAGCAGTTGACCGAGCTTATCAAAGAGTCAACATTCACATGATTGAGCCAATGAGGCCAATCAAGGCAACCGTGAGCGGAAGAGAAACCTAACAGGACGTCATAAGGTAGGCTTGCTACTCTCAGTTCCCGGGTGACGTCATGAGGGTGGAGCTCTGTAATCCATATAGTATGTGTACAATGATCGGTTATACCCAGGCCTCGCCTATCGGATGATGTCAGCCAGGTACTTCAACGCAGCAACCCTATCTTATGTTCTCCTGATTAGACCTCTTCCGCTTAGAGTCGCATTTCAGCAGGAAAAAGGCGCCTTCATTTCACATAATCCAGCGAGGCCAAACAAGGCTACCGTGAGCGGAAGAGGAATCAAACAGCACAACATAAGGTAGGGTTGCTACTCTGAGCTACCCGGGTGACGTCATGAGAAAATCGGGTTCGGAACCCAAAAATCATCTGATCAATGATTGGTCGGTCAATCCCACCCTATCAGATGACGTCAGCCGACAACTTCAACGCAGCAACCCTATCTTATGTTCTCCTGCTTGGACCGTCTTCCGTTCTGAGTCCCATTTCAGTAGGATAAAGCCGCCGTCATTTCACATAATCCAGCGAGGCCAAACAAGGCCACCGTGAGCGGAAAAGGAATCAAACAGCACAATATAAAGTAGGGTTGCTACTCTGAGTTGCCAGAGTGACGATATGAGAAGGGCGGGATTTTGTACCTATAAGGATCTGACCAATGATTGGTCATGTAAAAGCCCCACCTATCAGAAGACGTCATCCGGCTACTTCAACGCAGCAACCCTACCTTATGTTGTCCTATTTGGACCGTCTTCCGCGCAAACTCGCATTTCAGCAGTTGACCGAGCTTACTAAAGAGTCAACATTTGCATGAATGAGCCAGCGAGGCAAAGAAAGACGACGTGAGCGGAAGAGAAACCAAACAGCACATCATAAGGTAGGGTTGCTACTCTAAGCTCCCGGGTGACATCATGAGAAGAGCTGGGCTTTGAACACATAAATTATCTGATCAATGATTGGTCGGTAAGTTCCAAACCCCACCTATCAGATGACGTCATCCGAATACTTCAACACACCAACCCTACCTTTTGTTCTCCTTTTTTGACCGTTTCCGCACATAGTCGCATTGCAGTAGTTGACAGAGCTTATTAAAGATTCGACATTCACAAGTATGAGCTAGCAAACGAGGCCAAGAAAGGCCTCCGTGAGCGGAAGAGAAAGCAAAAAGCGCATCATAAGGTAGGGTTGCTTCTCTGAGCTCCCGGATGATGTCATGAGAAGGGCGGGGCTCTGAACCAACAAATTATCTGATCAATGATTGGTCGGTCAATCACAAACCCCAACTATCAGATGACGTCAACCAGGTACTTCAACGCAGCAACCCTATCTTATGTTCTCCTGTTTGGACCGTCTTCCGTTCAGAGTCGCATTTCAGCAGGATAAAGCCGCCGTCATTTCACATAATCCAGCGAGACTAACTAAACAAGGCCACCGTGAGCAGAAGAGGAACCAAACAGCACAACATAAGGTAGGGTTGCTACTCTGAGTTGCCCGAGTGACGTCATGAGAAGGGCGGGGTATTGTATATACAAACAATCTGATCAATGATTGGTCGGTCATGCCCAATAGCCACCTATCATGTGACGTCAACCTTATGTTCTGTTTGGAGCGTCTTCTGCTCAGCTATTTTTATTTTGTTATCATTGTTATTGTCATTGTTATTATTATTATTTTTATTATTATTATTACTATTATTATTATTATTGTTATTGGACACCCATTCTGTGGATTACAGAGCTCCACCCTCATGACGTCACTCGGGAACTCACAGTAGCAACCCTAACTTATGATGTCCTGTTTGGTTTCACTTCTGCTCACGGTGGCCTTACTTGGCCTCACTGCCTCAATCTTGTGAATGTTGACTCTTTGATAAGCTCGGTCATCTACTGAAATGCGACTCTGGGCGGAAGATGGTCCAAACAGGAGAACATAATTGGGGTTGCTGCAATGAAATAGTCGGCCGAAGTCATCTAATAGGTGGGTTTTGGAATTGACCGACCAATCATTGATCAGATAATTTGTGAGTTCAGCGCCCCGCCCTTCTCATGACATCACCCGGGAGTTCAGAGTAGCAACCCTACCTTATGATGTGCTGTTTGGTTTCTCTTCGGCTCACGGTGGCCATTTCTTGGCCTCGTTGGCTCATTCATGTGAATGTTGTTGACTCACTCTTTAATAAGCTCGGTCAACAGCTGAAATGCGACTCTGGGTGGAAGACGGTACAAATAGAAAATAAGGTGGGTTGTTCTATTGGAGTAGCTGGATGACATAGTTTCATAAGTGGGGCTTGGACATGACCAATCATTGGTCAGATGCCTTATAGGTACAAAATCCCGCCCTTCTCATGACGTCACTCGGGCAACACAGAGTAGCAACCCTACTTTATATTGTGCTGTTTGATTTCTCTTCCGCTCACGGAGGCCTTTCTTGTCCTCCATGGCTAGAAGACTCCTTATGGTAATAATAATAACAATAATAATAATAATAAACCTCGGGCAAATGCTGAAATGCGACACTGAGCAGAAGACGCTCCAAACAGAACATAAGGATGACGTCATATGATAGGTGGCTCTTGGGCATGACCGACCAATCATTGATTAGATTGTTTGTATATGCAATACCCCGCCCTTTTCCTGACGTCACTCGGGCAAATCAGAGTAGCAACCCTACCTTATGTTGTGCTGTTTGGTTCCTCTTCCGGTCACGGTGGCCTTGTTTCGTTAGCCTCGCTTGATTATGTGAAATGACGGCGACTTTATCCTGCTGAAATACGATTCTTAGCGGAAGACGGTCCAAACAGGTGAACATAAGATAGGGTTTGCTCGTGGAAGTTGTCGGCTGACGTCATCTGATAGGTGGGGTTTGGGATTGACCAACCAATCATTGATCAGATAATTTGTGGGTTCAGAGCCCGGCCCTTCTCATGACATCATCCGGGAGCTTAGAGAAGCAACCCTACCTTATGATGTGCTGTTTGGTATTTCTTCCGCTCACGGTGGCATTTCTTGGCCTCGTTGGATCATACATATGAATGTCGACTCTTTAATAAGCTCGGTCAACTACTGCAATGCGACTATGGGCGGAAGACCGTGAAAAAATGAGAACATAATGTACGTTTGGTGTGTTGAAATATTCGGATGACATCATCTGATAGGTGGGGTTTGGAACTTACCGACCAATCACTGATCAGATAATTTATGTGTTCAAAGCCCAGCCCTTCTCATGACGTCACCCGAGAGCTCAGAGAAGCAACCCTACCTTATGATGTCCTTTTTGGTTTCTCTCCCCCTTACGTCGCCCTTTTAGGCCTCGCTGGCTCATTCATGTGAATGTTCACTCTTTAATAAGCTGGGTCAACTGCTGAAATGCAACTCTGGGCGTAAGACGGTCCAAATAGGAGAACATAAGATAGGGTTGCTGCGTTGAAGTACCTGGCTGACGTCATCTGAGAGGCGGTTCCTGAGTATAACCAATCATTGGACACATACTATGTGGATTACAGAGCTCCACCCTCATGACATCACCCGGTAGCTCAGAGTTGCAACCCTACCTTATGATGTGCTGTTTGGTTTCTCTTAGGCTCACGGATGCTTTTCTTGGCCTCACTGGCCCATTGTTGTGAATGTCGCCTCTTTAATAAGCTCGGTCAACTGCTGCAGTGCGCGATTATAGGCGAAAGACGGTCCAAAAAGGAGAACATAAGGTAGGGTTGGTGTGTTGAAATACCCGGAAGACTTCATCTGATAGGTGGGGTTTGGAACTTACCGACCAACCATTGATCAGACAATTTGTGTGTTCAGAGCCTCGCTCTTCTCATGACGTCACCCTGGAGCTCAGAGTAGCAACCATACCTTATGATGTCCTTTTTGGTTTCTCTTCCCCTCACGTCGTCTTCCTTTGCCTCGCTAGCTCATTCATGCAAAATGTTGACTCTTTAATAAGCTCGGTCAACTGCTGATATGCGAATTTGGGCGGACGACGGTCCAAACAGGAGAACATAAGGTAGGGTTCTTGCGTTGAAGTATCCGGATGACGTCGTCTGATAGGTGGGGCTTGGACATGACCAATCAATTGGTCACATGGTTTATAGGTACAAAATCCCGCCCTCCTCATGACGTCACTCGGGCAACTCAAAGTAGCAACCGTACCTTATGTTGTGCTGTTTGATTCCTCTTCCGCTCACGGTGGCCTTGTCTAGCTTCGCTAGGTTATATAAAATGACGGCGTCTTTATCCTGCTAAAATGCGACTCTGAGCGGAAGATGGTCGAAACAGAATATAAGATCCCTAGCGTTGCTGCGTTTAAGCTCCCAGCTGACGTCATCTGATAGGCGTGGCCTAGGTATAACCAATAATTGGACACATACTACGTGGATTACAGACCTCCACCCTCATCACGCCATCCGGGAACTTAGAGTATCAACGCTACCTTATGATGTGCTGTTTGGTTTCTCTTCCGCTCACTGTGGCCTTACTTGGCCTCACTGGTTCAATCATGTGAATGTTGACTCTTTGATAAGCTCGGTCAACTACTTAAATGCGACTCTGGGCGGAAGACGGTCCAAAAAGGAGAACATAATTAGGGTTGCTGCAATGAAATAGTCGGCTGACCTCATCTGATAGGTGGGGTTTGCGATTGGCCGAACAATCATTGATCAGATAATTTGTGTGTTCAGCGATCAGCCCTTATCATGACATGACCCGGGAGCTCAGAGTAGCAACCCTACCTTATTATGTGCTGTTTGGTTTCTCTTCCGCTCACGGTGGCCTTTTCTTGGCCTCGTTGGCTCATTCATGTGAATGTTGACTCTCTCTTTAATAAGCTCGATCAACTGCTGAAATGCGACTCTGGACGGAAGACGGTACAAATAGGAGAACATAAGGTGGGTTGCTCCATTGAAGTAGCCGGATGACGTCGTTTCAAAGGTGAGCCTTCAACATGACCAATCATTGGTCTGATGCCTTATAGGTACAAAATCAGGACTTTCTCATGACGTCACTCGGGCAACTCAGAGTAGCAACCCTACCTTATGTTGTGCTGTTTGATTTCTCTTTCGCTCAAGGAGGCCTTTCTCGGCCTCGCCGGCTAGAAGACTAATTATGGTAAAAATGATAACAACAATAAAAATAATAAAGCCCAGGCTGAAATGCGACACTGAGCAGAAGACGCTCCAAACAGAACATAAGGATGACTTCACATGATAGGTGGCATGACCGACAAATCATTGATCAGATTGTTTGTATATACAATACCCCACCCTCTCATGACGTCACTCGGGCAACTCAGAGTAGCAACCCTACCTTATGTTGTGCTGTTTGGTCCCTCTTCCGCTCACGGTGGCCTTGTTTAGTTAGCCTCGCTGGATTATGTGAAATGACGGCGGCTGTATCCTGCTGAAATGCGACTCTGAGCGGAAGACGGTCAGAACAGGAGAACATAAGATAGGGTTGCTACGTTGAAGTACCTGGCTGACGTCATCTGATTGGCGGGGCCTGGGTATAACCAATCATTGGACATATAGTATGTGGATTACAGAGCTCCGCCCTCATGGCGCACACGGGAACTCAGAGTACCAGCACTACCTTATGATGTCCTGTTTGGTTTCTCTTTCGCTCACGGTGGCCTTTCTTGGCCTCGCTGGCTCATTCATGTAAATGTTGACTCTAAGCTCAGTCTACTACTGAAATGCGACTCTGGGCGGAAGACGGTCCAAACAGAACATAATTCTCTCCCCCTTACGTCGCCTTTCTTTTCCTCGCTGGCTTATCTATGTGAATGTTGACTCTTTAATAAGCTCGGTCAAATGCTGAAATGCGACTCTGGTTGGAAGACGGTCCAAATAGGAGAACATAAGGTAGGGTTGTTGCGTTGAAGTAGACGGATGACGTTATCTGATAGGTGGGGTTTGGGACTTACCGACCAATCATTGATCAGAAAATTTATTTGTTCCGAACCCCGCCTTTCTCATTACGTCACCCGGGTACCTCAGAGTAGCAACCCTACCTTATGTTGTGCTGTTTGATTCCTCTTCCGCTCACGGTAGCCTTGTTTGGCCTCGCTGGATTATGTGAAATGAAGGCGCCTTTATCCTGCTGAAATGCGACTGTGAGCGGAAGACGGTCTAAACAGGAGAACATAAGATAGGGTTGCTGCGTTGAAGTACCTAGCTAACGTCATCTGATAGGCGGGGCCTGGGTATAACCAATAATTGGATATATATTGTATTTCTTTCAGAGGCGAAACAGTACTTTAACGTGACGGTACCAGGGTTTGATGTTTATACCAATGTATCACGAGTAGGTCAGCACCGAGGAGGTGTGGTTATGTTAGTCAAATGTAAACTAACGGACGACATCTTAAACGTGGATACAGACAGTGAGGGGCAAATATGGATAACTATGTCGTGGTGGTCATACCAGAAAATAGGTGGTGTGTATATTCCCCCAAGTGATTCACCATATTTTAGCTCAGTGCAACACGGAGCCTTGGCGAGCCACACTGTTAGCCCTGGCGACGTCATCATCATGGGTGACTTTAACGGTAGAGTCGGCCAGCCTCACTTGGTTGATGAGGCAGGATGTGTGTATCAGTATGACGGTGTGAAGGACAGGGTCGTGAATAATCATGGTAAAACTCTTGTTGATATATGTCAGAATAATGATTTGGTAATAGTGAATAACCTTTTGTATGGAAGTGAACATTTCAACGGAAATTTATCCTTTAAACGCCGTGATACATGGCTGTCAGAAATTGATTTATGCCTATGTAAAGTGACTTGTTTAGATAAGATCAGGGAGCTAAAAGTTCACCAAAATGTACGAGGATCAGACCATGCCACATTATCCATTGTCTTGGATATTAATAAAGGAAAAGTGATCTCAGCCAAGGATTTGGTAGAAAGAGCAGATACCTTGGGACGAAGTTATCAGCCCAAGGCACCAGCCTATGTCTATAAACCTAGGAAATCAGCTAGCTATCAGAGAGTTAATCAGGAAGAATTCATAGGAAGATTAAACCAAGTGGAACCTACTACTTTGAGGTAGGACAGTGATATCGATGAAGGCTTAAATATGGGATATGACATTATTATAGAGGCAGCTACGAGGTGGACGAGAGAAACAGAAAACGCGTCAGGTGACTGGGACGCAGCACAGCCAACATGGTCAAGGATATTGCAGTCACAGGATAATAAGCAGTTGTGGAAATCAATTAATTGGTAAGGATCGTTAGAGGTGGGAAATGAAGAAAGACCGAGTGACTGTAACTTTAAAGAACATGTAGAAAAGCTATTGAACCCAATGGACACCCCAAGTATCGAGGAGGTGGTACTAGAAAATAGTGTGCCCTACATTACGGTGCTTGATGATCCATTTTCTACACAGGAGTTTATGGAGTCTGTTAATGGTATAAACAAAAACAAAAGTTATAATGGTATATGTCCTGGGATTGTACAGATGCTCCCTGAGCTATGGTTATCATTCTTTCTGATTCTTTTTAATGTTGTTTTCATGAATATGAAGTATCCAGTCATGTGGTGCTACTCAGAATTAGTGTTCATTTTCAAAACTGGGAACCGAATGGTATGTGACAACTATAGAGGGATTTCTATAATGGACACGTTAGCAAAAATTTATGACACACTAATATATAACAGACTACTTTTATGGTGTAACATCAACAATAAGTACCAGGCTGGAGCGCAGAAGAAAAGGAGCTGCGTTGAACAAATATTGTCGTTACGATTGCTATGTGACTTCGCAGTATTTAGAAATGTTAAATTATATGTATTGTTTATAGATTTTAGTAAGGCTTACGATAGGGTCCCAAGAAATAAGATGGTAGAGGTATTAAAGAGTCATGGATGTGGAAGATGAATGTTATTAACTATTCAAGCAATGTATAGGTGTACAAAACAACTCTTGAAAACTGCTGCTGTTACCACTACAGTTGGAGTCCGTCAAGGAGCTCCAACTAGCTTTTTACTGTTTATTATATATATAGACCGCTTTGTGAACATACTGAAGATGGCAGTTGCTGCAGATGGTTTTTTAGGAGGACTGCATGTCTTGCTATTAATGGTGTTATCTTGGCCACCAGTAGAGATACATGTTGAATGAAACTTCGCGTTTTATGTCAATACTACGATAAATATGGTATGGTCATTAATGAGAAGAAGACTAAGTTTTTTGTCATTAACGGAGGGAAACAGGATAAAGAAGACTTAGTGATAGGTAACACTAGGGTACAATACAATGAACAATACGTTTATTTAGGAGCGTGGTTTACAGACTCGGGAAAGATGAAGGATGTGATGGCTAAGCATGAAGTACAGAGTGAAGCTATTGTTAACAAGTTTTCCATATTTTATGCAGCCAATTCACGAATGCCATACATTTGTAAGAAAAAAGTTTTTGATGCAGCTGTCATGTCGTCACTTTCATATAGCACAGAATCATGGCTTAAAAATAATGTAAAAGGCATAGAGAAGCAATACAATAAATCAATTAAGTGCCTGCTAGGGGTAAAGAAGAATACCAGTGTAAATCTATGTTTGGCAGAAACAGGTATACCACCTTTTGATTACATTTTAGAGAAGAAAAAAAAAAACATTCCTAATGTCAAATAGTGAAAGAACTGATTATGAAGAACCATTTACCTTTGTTTTTGACCTGTGTAGGAACCATAATACGCCTGGATATATAAATTTAACCAGAGTTTTATGGGATGACCAGCCTTTAGATCCTATGGGTAAGATTAGGGACTATGTACAAAATAAAGCACCAACAGCAACCTATGTTAAAGAGCTGAACCCTTCCTTGAATATTCATGATATTTATCTCACAACTAAATATATCCCAGATTATCATCGAGAGTCTCTCACACGAATCAGACTTATGTCTCATAACTTAAGAGTAGAGACAGGAAGATGGAACCGTACACCAGCTCCTCTCAGGACTTGCTACTGTGATAATGTGTCCATACAAACGGAGAACCATGTGCAAATTTCATGCTCCATATCAGAAGATTGCCGACATAGATACCCTATGTTAAACTTTGCTAGTATAGGTGCACTCTTGAGTGAAAAGGTGTTCTTGGCTGAACTGTGCAAATATGTACATGAAGTACTAGGGAGGTATAATCATGTAATTGTTGATAGGCCCGCTTGGATGTATATTAATTGGACAAAATATTTGGTGTGTTTAAGTATTACCTATATTATTATGTATGTGCTTTATACAGTTATGTATAATGTAGATGTTCAAATGTTACTTTGTCAATAAACTAAACTAACTAACTGGCGGGGCGGCAACAGGAATGAATAAAGGCAGCAAGTATGAATTATGTACATGTGTATATATGTATATATCTGTGTATGTATATATATTGTGTACGTTGAAGTAAGTAACTTACCGACCAATCATTGATCAGATGATTTGTGGGTTCAGAGCCCCGCCCTTCTCATGACGTCACCCAGGTAGCTCAGAGTAGCAACCCTACCTTATGTTGTGCTGTTTGCTTCCTCTTCCTCTCACGGTTGCCTTGTTTGAACTCGCTGGCTTATGTGAAATGACGACGGCTTTATCCTGCTGAAATGCGACTCTGAGCGGAAGACGGTCAAAAAAGGAAAACATAAGATAGGGTTGCTGCGTTGAAGTACCCGGCTGACGTCATGTGATAGATGGGGCTTAGGTATAACCAATCATTGGACAGATACTTTGTGGATTATAGAGCTCCTCCCTCATGACGTCACCCGGGAGCTCAGCGTAGGAACCCTACCTTATGATGTCCTGTTTGGTTTCTCTTCAGCTCATGGTGGCCTTTCTTGGCCTCGTTGGCTCATTCATGTGAATGTTGACTCTTTAATAAGCTCGGTCAACTGCTGAAATGCGACTGTGAGCGGAAGACGGTCCAAACAGGAGAACATAAGGTAGGGTTGGTGTGGTGAAGTACCCGGATGACGTCATCTGATAGGTGAGGCTTGTAACTTATCGACCAATCATTGATCAGATAATTTCTGGGCCAAGAGCCTCGCCCTTCTTATGACGTCATCCGGGAGGTCAGAGTAGTAACCTTACCTTATGATGTCCTGTTTGGTTTCTCCTCCGCTCACGGTGGCCTTTCTTGGCCTCGTTGGCTCATTCATGTGAATGTTGACTCTTTAATAAGCTCGGTCAACTGCTGAAATGCGACTCTGTGCCTAAGACGGTCCAAACAGGAAAACATAAGTTCGGGTTCCTGCGTTGAAGTAGCCGGATGACGTCGTGTGATAGGTGGGGCTTGGACATGACCAATCATTGGTCAGATGGTTTATAGGTACAAAATCCCGCCCTCCTCTTGACGTCAGTCGGGCAACTCAGAGTAGCAACCTTACCTTATGTTGTGCTGTTTAGTTCCTCTTTCACTCACGGAGGCCTTTCTTGGCGTCTCCGGCTCATGTGAAATGATAATTGTTTGTGGTAAAAAAAAAAAAAACACGATTAACCAACTGGTGAAACCCAACTCTGAGCGGATGACGGTTCAAACAGGAGAACATAAGGTTGCTGCTATGAAGTACCCGGCTGACGTCATTTGATAGGCGGGGCATGGGCATGACCGACCAAATCTTTGGGCAGATATTTTGTGGGTTCAGAGCCCCGCCCTTCTCATGACGTCACCCGGTAGCTCAGACTTTCTTAACCTCGCTGGCTCCTTTGAATGACAACACTTTATGGTAAAAAAAGGGCACTCTGAGCGGAAGACGGTCCAAACAGGAGAACATAAGGTAGGGTTGCTGCGTTGAAGTACCCGGATGACGTCATAAGATAGGTGGCGCTTGGGCATGACCGACCAATCATTGATCAGATAGGTTGTATATACAAAACCCCGCCCTTATCATGATGACATTCGGGTAACTCAGAGAAGCAACCCTACTTTATGTTGTGCTGTTTATTCCTCTTCCGCTCAAGTAGGCCTTTCAAGGCCTCGCTGGCTAGTAGACTCCTTATGGGAATAATAATGAAAAAAGCTCAGGCAAATGCTGAATTGCGACTCTGAGCAGAAGACGGTCCAAACAAAACATAATATAGTTTTGGTTTGTTGAAGTACCTGGATGACGTTTTCTGATAGGTGGGGCTTGGGACTTACCGACCAATCATTGATGAAGTAATTTGTGGGTTCAGAACCCCGCCCTTCTCATGACGTCTCTCGGGTAGCTCAAAGTAGCAACCATACTTTATGTTGTGCTGTTTGGTTCCTCTTTCGATCACGGTGGCCTTGTTTGACCTCGCTGGCTTATGTGAAATGACGGCGGATTTATCCTGCTGAAATGCGACTCTGTGCGGAAGACGGTCCAAAAAGGAAAATATAAGATAGGGTTACTGCGTTGAAGTACCCAGCTGAAGTCATCTGATAGACGGGACCTGGGTATAACCAATCATTGGATAGATACTTTGTGGATTATAGAGCTCCGCCCTCATGACGTCACACGGGAACTCAGAATAGCAACCCTACCTTATGATGTCCTGTTTGGTTTCTCTTTCTCTCATGGTGGCCTTTCTTAGCCTCGTTGGCTCATTCATGTGAATGTTCACTCTTTAATAAGCTCGGTAAACTGCTGAAATGCGACTCTGGGAGGAAGAGGGTACAAATAGGAGAGCATAAGGTGGGTTGCTCTATTGAAGTAGCCGGATGACGTCGTTTCATAGGTGGGGCTTGGACATGACCAATCATTGGTCAGATGCCTTATAGGTACAAAATCCCGCCCATCTCATGACGTCACTCGGGACACTCAGAGTAGCAACCCTACCTTATGATGTGCTGTTTGGTTTCTCTTCCGCTCACGGTGGCCTTTCTTGGCCTCGTTGGCTCGCTCATACATGTGAATGTCGACTCTTTAATAAGCTCGGTCAACTACTGCAATGCGACTGTGGGTGGAAGACTGTCTAGAAACGAGAACATAAGGTAGGGTTTGCGTGTTGACGTATTCGTATAACGTCATCTGATAGGTGGGGTTTGGAACTTACCGACCAATCATTTATCAGATAATTTAAGTATTCAAACCCCAGCTCTTCTCATGACGTCACCCGGGAGCTCAGAGTAGTAACCCTACCTTATGATGTCCTGTTTGGTTTCCCTTCTTCTCACGGTGGCCTTACTTGGCCTCACTGGCTCTATCATGTGAATGTTGACTCTTTGATATGCTCGGTCAACTAGTGAAATGCGACTCTAGGTGGGAGACGGTCCAAACAGGAAAACATAATTAGGGTTGCTGCAATGAAGTAGTCGGCTGACGTCATCTGATAGGTGGGGTTTGGGATTGACCGACCAATTATTGATCAGATGATTTGTGTGTTCAGCGCCCCGCCCTTCTCATGACATAATCCGGGAGCTCAGAGTAGCAACCATACCTTATGATGTCCACTTTGGTTTCTCTTCCGCTCACGGTGGCCTTTTCTTGGCCTCGTTGGCTCATTCATGTGAATATTGTTGACTTACTCTTTAATGAGCTCGGTCAACTGCTGAAATGCGACTCTGGGCGGAAGACTGTACAAATATGAGAACATAAGGTGGGTTGCTCTTTTGAAGTAGCCGGATGACGTCGTTTCATAGGTGGGGCTTGGACATGACCAATCATTGGTCAGATGCCTTATAGGTACAAAATCCCGCCATTCTCATGACGTCACTCGGCCAACTCAGAGTAGCAACACTACTTTATATTGTGCTGTTTGATTTCTCTTCCGCTCACGGAGGCCTTTCTTGGCCTCGTTGGCTAGAAGACTCCTTATGGTAATAATAATAACAATAATAATAATAATACAGCTCCGGGAAATGCTGAAATGCGACACTTAGGAGAAGACGCTCCAAACAGAACATAAGGTCGGGTTTAAGCTTTGAAGTATCCGGATGACGTCATATGATAGGTGGCTCTTGTTCATGACCGACCAATCATTGATCAGATTGTTTGTATATACAATACCCCGCCCTTATCATGACGTCACTCGGGCAACTCAGAGTAGCAACCCTACCTTATGTTGTGCTGTTTGGTTTCTCTTCCACTCACGGTGGCCTTACGTGGCCTCGCTGGCTCATTCATGTGTATGATGACTCTTTGATAAGCTAAGTCAAATACTGAAATGCGACTCTAGGCGGGAGACGGTCCAAACAGGAAAACATAATTAGGGTTGCTGCAATGAAGTAGTCGGCTGACGTCATCTGATAGGTGGGGTTTGGGATTGACCGACCAATTATTGATCAGATGATTTGTGTTCAGCGCCCCGCCCTTCTCATGACATCATCCGGGAGCTCAGAGTAGCAACCATGCCTTATGATGTCCACTTTGGTTTCTCTTCCGCTCACGGTGGCCTTTTCTTGGCCTCGTGGGTTCATTCATGTGAATATTGTTGACATACTCTTTAATAAGCTCGGTCAACTGCTGAAATGCGACTCTGGACGGAAGACGGTACAAATAGGAGAACATAAGGTGGGTTGCTCTTTTGAAGTAGCCGGATGACGTCGTTTCATAGGTGGGGCTTGGACATGTCCAATCATTGGTCAGATGCCTTATAGGTACAAAATCCCGCCCTTCTCATGACGTCACTCGGGCAACTCAGAGTAGCAACCCTACTTTATATTGTGCTGTTTGATTTCTCTTCCGCTCACGGAGGCCTTTCTTGGCCTCGTTGGCTAGAAGAATCCTTATTGTGATAATATTAACAGTAATAATAATAATAAAGCTCCGGGAAATGCTGAAATGCGAAACTGAGCAGAAGACGCTCCAAACAGATCACAAGGTCGGGTTGGAGCTTTGAAGTATCCGGATGACGTCATGTGATTGGTAATTCTTGTGCATGACCGACCAATCATTGAGCATATTGTTTGTATATACAATACCTCGACCTTCTCAAGACGTCACTCGGGCAACTCAGAGTAGCAACCCTACCTTATGTTGTGCTGTTTGGTTCCTATTCCGGTCACGGTGGCCTTGTTTAGCCTCGCTGGATTATGTGAAATGACGGCGGCTTTATCCTGCTGAAATGCGACTCTGAGCTAAAGACGGTCCAAACAGGAGAAAATAAGATAGGGTTGCTGCGTTGAACTTGTCGGCTGACGTCATCTGATAGTGGGGTTTGGGATTGACCGACCAATCATTGATCAGATAATTTGTGGGTTCAGAGCCTCGCTCTTCTCCTGACATCATCCGGGAGCTCAGAGAAGCAACCCTACCTTATGATGTGCTGTTTGGTTTCTCTTCCGCTCACGGTGGCCTTTCTTGGCCTCGTTGGCTCGCTCTTTAATAAGCTCGGTCAACGACTGCAATGCGACTGTGGGTGGAAGACGGTCTAGAAACGAGAACATAAGGTAGGGTTTGTGTGTTGACGTATTCGTATAACGTCATCTGATAGGTGGGGTTTGGAACTTACCGAACAATCATTGATCAGATAATTTAAGTGTTCAAACCCCAGCTCTTCTCATGACGTCACCCGGGAGCACAGAGTAGTAACCCTACCTTATGATGTCCTGTTTGGTTTCCCTTCTCCTCACGGTGGCCTTACTTGGCCTCACTGGCTCTATCATGTGAATGTTGACTCTTTGATAAGCTCGGTCAACTACTGAAATGCGACTCTAGGTGGGAGACGGTCCAAACAGGAGAACATAATTAGGGTTGCTGCAATGAAGTAGTCGGCTGACGTCATCTGATAGGTGGGGTTTGGGATTGACCGACCAATTATTGATCAGATAATTTGTGGGTTCAGAGCCCCGCCCTTCTCATGACATCATCCGGGAGTTCAGAGAAGCAACCCTACCTTATGATGTCCTGTTTGGTTTCTCTTCCGTTTACGGTGGCCTTTCTTGGCCTCGTTGGCTAGAAGACTCCTTATGGTAATAATAATAACAATAATAATAATAATAAAGCTCCGGCAAATGCTGAAATGCGACACTGAGCAGAAGACGCTCCAAACAGATCACAAGGTCGGGTTGGAGCTTTGAAGTATCCGGATGACGTCATGTGATTGGTGGTTCTTGTGCATGACCGACCAATCATTGATCAGATTGTTTGTATATACAATACCCCGCCCTTCTCAAGACGTCACTCGGGCAACTCAGAATAGCAACCCTACCTTATGTTGTGCTGTTTGGTTCCTCTTCCGGTCACGGTGGCCTTGTTTAGCCTCGCTGGATTATGTGAAATGACGGCGGCTTTATCCTGCTAAAATGCGACTCCGAGCTAAAGACGGTCCAAACAGGAGAACATAAGACAGGGTTGCTGCGTTGAATTTGTCGACTGACGTCATCTGATAGATGGGGTTTGGGATTGACCGACCAACCATTGATCAGATAATTTGTGGTTTCAGAGCCCCGCCCTTCTCATGACATCATCCGGGAGTTCAGAGAAGCAACCCTACCTTATGATGTCCTGTTTGGTTTCTCTTCCGTTTACGGTGGCCTTTCTTGGCCTCGTTGTCTCGCTCATACATGTGAATATAGACTCTTTAACAAACTCGGTCAACTACTGCAATGCGAATATTGGTGGAAGACTGTCAAAAAAGGAGAACATAAGGTAGGGTTGGTGTGTTGACGTATTCGGATAACGTCATTTGATAGGTGGGGTTTGGAACTTACCGACCAATCATTGATCAGACAGTTTATGTGTTCAAAGCCCAGCTCTTCTCATGACGTCACCCGGGACCTCAGAGCACCAACCCTACCTTATGATGTCCTGTTTGGTTTCTCTTCTGCTCACGTCTATTGAGGTAGCCGGATGACGTCGTTTCATAGGTGGGGCTTGGACATGACCAATCACTGGTCAGATGGTTTATGGGTACAAAATCCCACCCTTCTCATGACGTCACTAGGGCAACTCAGAGTAGCAACACTACTTTATATTGTGCTCTTTGATTTCTCTTCCGCTCACGGAGGCCTTTCTTGTCCTCGCTAGCTAGAAGACTCCTTATGGTAATAATAATAACAATAATAATAATAATAAACCTCCGGCAAATGATGAAATGCGACACTGAGCAGAAGACGCTCCAAATAGAACATAAGATCATATGATAGGTGGGGTTTGGAACTTAACGACCAATCATTGATCAGATAATTTATGTATTCAAAGCCCAGCTCTTCTCATTACGTCACCCGGGAGCTCAGATTAGCAACCCTACCTTATGATGTCCTGTTTGGTTTCTCTTCCGCTCACGGTGGCCTTACTTGGCCTCGCTGCCTCATTCATGTGAATGTTGACTCTTTGATAAGCTCGGTCAACTACTGAAATGCGACTCTAGGCGGAAGACGGTCCAAACAGGAGAACATAATTAGGGTTGCTGCAATGAAGTAGTCGGCTGACGTCATCTGATAGGCGGGGTTTGGGATTGACCGACCAATTATTGATCAGATGATTTGTGTTCAGCGCCCCGCCCTTCTCATGACATCATCCGGGAGCTCAGACTAGCAACCATACCTTATGATGTCCACTTTGGTTTCTCTTCCGCTCACGGTGGCCTTTTCTTGGCCTCGTGGGCTCATTCATGTGAATATTGTTGACATACTCTTTAATAAGCTCGGTCAACTGCTGAAATACGACTCTGGGCGGAAGACTGTACAAATAGGAGAACATAAGGTAGGGATGCGTTGAAGTATGCGGATGACGTCGTCTGATAGGTGGGGCTTGGACATGACCAATCATTGGTCAGATGCCTTATAGGTACAAAATCCCGCCCTTCTCATGACGTCACTCGGCCAACTCAGAGTAGCAACCCTACTTTATATTGTGCTGTTTGATTTCTCTTCCACTCACGGAGGCCTTTCTTGGCCTCGCTGGCTAGAAGACTCCTTATGGTAATAATAATAACAATAATAATAATAATAATAAAGCTCGGGCAAAATGCTGAAATGCGACACTGAGCAGAAGACGCTCTAAACAGAACATAAGGTTGACGTCACATGATAGGTGGCTCTTGGGCATGACCGACCAATCATTGATCAGATTGTTTGTATATACAATACCCCGCCCTTCTCATGACGTCACTTGGGCAACTCTGGCCTCGCTGGATTGTTTGAAATAAAGGCGCATTTATCCTGCTGAAATGCGACTCTGAGCGGAAGACGTTCTAATCAGGAGAACATATGATAGAGTTGGGTGCGTTGAGGTAACTGGCTGACGTCATCTGATAGGCATGGCCTGGGTATAACCAATCATTGGACACATATTCTGTGGATTACAGACGTCCACCCTCATGACGTCACCCGTGAAATCAGACTAGCAACCCTACCTTATGATGTCCTGTTTGGTTTCTCTTCCGCTCACTGTGGCCTTAATTGCCCTCATTGGCTCATTCATGTGAATGTCGACTCTCTTTCATAAGCTCGGTCAACTACTGAAATGCGACTCTTGGCTGAAGACGGTCCAAACAGGAGAACATAATTTGGGTTTCTGCAATGAAGTACACGGCTGACGTCACCTGATAGATGGGGTTTGGGATTGACCGACCAATCATTGATCTGATAATTTGTGGTTTCAGAGCCCCGCCCTTCTCATGACATCATCCGAAAGCTCAGAGTAGCAACCCTACCTTATGATGTCCTGTTTGGTTTCTCTTCCGCTCACGGTAGCCTTTTCTTGGCCTTGTTGGCTCATTCTTGTGAATGTTGACTCACTCTTTATTTAATAAGCTCGGTCCAAATAGGAGAACGTAAGGTAGGTTGCTCTATTGAAGTAGCCGGATGACGTCGTTTCATAGGTGGGGCTTGGACATGACCAATCATTGGTCAGATGCCTTATAGGTACAAAATCCCGCCCTTCTCATGACGTCACTCGGGCAACTCAGAGTAGCAACCCTACTTTATATTGTGCTGTTTGATTTCTCTTCCGTTCACGGAGGCCTTTCTTGGCCTCGCTGGCTAGAAGACTCCTTATGGTAATAATAATAACAATAATAATAATAATAAAGCTCGGGCAAATGCTGAAATGCGACACTGAGCAGAAGACGCTCCAAACAGAACATAAGGTTGACGTCACATGATAGGTGGCTCTTGGGCATGACCGACCAATCATTGATCAGATTGTTTGTATATACAATACCCCGTCCTTCTCATGACGTCACTTGGGCAACTCAGAGTAGCAACCCTACCTTATGTTGTGCTGTTTGGTTCCTCTTCCGGTCACGGTGGACTTGTTTAGTTAGCCTCGCTGGATTATGTGAAATGACGGCGGCTTTATCCTGCTGAAATGTGACTCTGACCGGAAGACGATCCAAACAGGAGAACATAAGATAGGGTTGCTGCGTTGAAGTACCTGGTTGACGTCATCTGATAGGCGGGGCCTGGGTATAAAAAATCATTGGACACATACTATGTGGATTACAGACCTCCACCCTCATGACGTCAAGCGTGAAATAAGAGTAGCAACCCTACCTTATGATGTCCTGTTTGGTTTCTCTTCCGCTCACGGTGGCCTTACTTGGCCTCAGTAGCTCAATCATGTGAATGTTGACTCTGATAAGCTCGGTCAACTACTGAAATGCGACTCTGGGTGGAAGACGGTCCAAACAGGAGACCATAATTAGGGTTGCTGCAATGAAGTACACGGCTGACGTCACCTGATAGGTGGGGTTTGGGATTGACCGACCAATCATTAATCAGATAATTTTGTGTTCAGCGCCACGCCCTTCTCATGACATGATCCGGGAGCTCAGAGAAGCAACCCTACCTTATGATGTGCTGTTTGGTTTCTCTTCCGCTCACGTTGGCCTTTTCTTGGCTTCGTTGGCTCATTCATGTGAATGTCGACTCACTCTTTATTTAATAATCCCGGTCAACTGCTGAAATGCGACACTGGGTGGAAGACGGTACAAATTGGAGAACATAAGGTGGGTTGCTCTATTGAAGTAGCCGGATGACGTCGTTTCATAGGTGGGGCTTGGACATGACCAATCATTGGTCAGATGCCTAATAGGTACAAAATCCCGCCCTTCTCATGACGTCACTCGGGCAAATCAGAGTAGCAACCCTACTTTATATTGTGCTGTTTGATTTCTCTTCCGCTCATGGAGGACTTTCTTGGCCTCGCTGGCTAAAAGACTGTTTAAGGTAATAATAATAACAATAACAATAATAATAAAGCTCGAGCAAATGCTGAAATGCGACACTGAGCAGAAGACGCTCCAAACAGAACATCAGGTTGACGTCATATGATAGGTGGCTCTTGGGCATGACCGACCAATCATTGATCAGATTGTTTGTATATACAATACCCCGCCCTTCTCATGACGTCACTCGGGTAACTCAGAGTAGCAACCCTACCTTATGTTGTGCTGTTTGGTTCTTCTTCCGGTCACGGTGGCCTTGTTTAGTTAGCCTCGCAGGATTTTCTGAAATGACCGTGGCTTTATCCTGCTGAAATGCGACTCTGAGCGGAAGACGGTCCAAACGGGAGAACATAAGATAGGGTTGCTGCATTGAAGTTGTCGGCTGACGTCATGTGATAGGTGGGGTTTGGGATTGACCGACCAATCATTGATCAGATAATTTGTGGATTCAGAGCCCCGCCCTTCTCATGACATCATCCGGGAGCTCAGAGAAGCAACCCTACCTTATGATGTGCTGTTTGGTTTCTCTTCCGCTCAAGGTGGCCATTCTTGG
This sequence comes from Panulirus ornatus, assembly GCF_036320965.1. Lineage (NCBI taxonomy): Eukaryota > Metazoa > Arthropoda > Malacostraca > Decapoda > Palinuridae > Panulirus > Panulirus ornatus. The sequence continues at coordinate 1,379,993 of NC_092283.1, forward strand.
CCTCCTTGGCTCGCTCATACATGTGAATGTCGACTCTTTAATAAGCTCGGTCAAGTACTGCAATGCGACTATGGGCGGAAGACGGTCCAAATAGGTGGGGTTTGGGGTTGTGATAGGTGGGGTTTGAGATTGACCGACCAATCATTGATCAGATAATTTGCGGGTTCCGAACCCCGCCTTTCTCATGACGTCACCCGGGTACCTCAGAGTAGCAGCCCTACCTTATGTTGTGCTGTTTGATTCCTCTTCCGCTCACGGTAGCCTTGTTTGGCCTCGCTGGATTACGTGAAATGAAGGCGCATTTATCCTGCTGAAATGCGACTCTGAGCGGAAGACGGTCTAATCAGGAGAACATAATATAGGTTGCTGCGTTGAAGTACTTACCTGACGTCATCTGATAGGCGGTGCCTGGGTATAACCAATCATTGGACACATACTATGTGGATTACAGAGCTCCACCTTCATGACGTCACCCGGGAACTGAGAGTAGCAACTCGACCTTATGATGTGCTGTTTGGTTTCTCATCCGCTCACGGTGGCCTTAATTGGACTCATTGGCTGAATCATGTGAATGTTGACTCTCTGATAAGCTCGGTCAACTGCTGAAATGCGACTCTGGGCGGAAGACGGTACAAATAGGAGAACATAAGGTGGGTTGCTCTATGGAAGTAGCCGGATGACGTCGTTTCATAGGTGGGGCTTGGACATGACCAATCATTGGTTAGTTGCCTTATGGGTACAAAATGCCGCCCTTTTCATGACATCACTCGGGCAACTCAGAGTCCAAGCCCAACCTATGAAACGATGTCATCCTGCTACTTCAATAGAGCAACCCACCTTATGTTCTCCTATTTGTACCGTCTTCCGCCTAGAGTCGCATTTCAGCAGTTGACCGAGCTTATTTAAGATTGCGTCAACATTCACATGAATGAGCCAACGAGGCCAAGAAAAGGCCACCGTGAGCGGACGAGAAACCAAACAGTACATCACAAGGTAGGGTTGCTACTCTCAGCTCCCGGGCGATGTCATGAGAAGGGCGGGGCGCTGAACACACAAATCATCTGATCAATGATTGGTCGGTAAATCCCAAACCCCACCTATCAGATGACGTCAGCCAACTACTTCATTGCAGAAACCCTAATCATGTTCTCCAGTTTGGACCATCTTCCGCCCAGAGTCGCATTTCAGTAGTTGACCGAGCTTATCAAAGAGTCAACATTCACATGATTGAGCCAGTGAGACCTAGTAAGGCCACCGTGAGCGGAAGAGAAACCAAACGGGACATCATAAGGTAGGATTGCTACTCTGAGTTCCTGGGTGACGTCATGAGGGTGGAGCTCTGTAATCCATATAGTATGTGTCCAATGATTGGCTATACCCAGGCCACGCTTATCAGATGACGTCAGCCGGGTACTTAAACGCAGCACGCCTAGGGATCTTATGTTCTCCTGTTTAGACCATCTTCCGTTCAGAGTCGCATTTTAGCAGGATAAAGCCGCCGTCATTTTACATAATCTAGCGAGGCTAAACAAGGCCACCGTGAGTTGAAGAGGAATCAAACAGCAGAACATAAGGTAAGGTTGCTACTTTGAGTTGCCCGAGTGACGTCATGAGAAGTGCGGGATTTTGTACCTATAAACCATCTGACCAATCGATTGGTCATGTCCAAGCCCCACCTATCAGACGACGTCATCCGCATACTTCAACGCATCCCTACCTTATGTTCTCCTATTTGGACCGTCTTCCGCCCAAATTCGCATTTCAGCAGTTGACCGAGCTTATTAAAGATGAACATTTGCATGAATGAGCCAGCGAGGCAAAGAAAGACTACGTGAGAGGAAGAGAAACCAAACAGGACGTCATAAGGTAGGGTTGCCACTCTGAGCTCCCGGATGACGTCATGAGGGTGGAGCTCTGTAATCCACATAGTATGTGTCCAATGATTGGTTATACCTAGGCCCCGCCTATCAGATGACGTCAGGCAGGTACTTCAATGCAGCAACCCTATCTTATGTTCTCATGTTTGGACCGTCTTCCGTCCAGAGTCGCATTTCAGCAGTTGACCGAGCTTATCAAAGAGTCAACATTCACATGATTCAGCCAATGTGGCCAATTAAGGCCACTGTGAGCGGAAGAGAAACCAAACAGCACATCATAAACTAGTTTTCCTACTGTGAGTTCCCGGGTGACGTCATGAGGGTGGAGCTCTGTAATCCACATAGTATGTATCCAATGATTGGTTATACCCAGGCCCCGCCTGGGTATAACATCAGCCAGGTATTTCAACGCAGTTACCCTACCTTATGTTCTGTTTAGACCGTCGTCCGCTCAGAGTCGCATTTCAGCAGGATAAAGGCGCCTTCATTTCACATAATCCAGCGAGGCCAAACAAGGCTACCGTGAGCGGAAGAGTAATCGAACAGCAAAACATAAGGTAGGGTTCCTATTCTGAGGTACCAGGGAGACGTCATGAGAAAGGCGGGGTTTGGAACCCATAAGTTATCTGATCAATGATTGGTCGGTCAATTCCAATCCCCACCTATCAGATGACGTCATCCGACTACTTCAAAGCAGCATCCCTACTTATGTTCTCCTATTTGGACCGTCTTCCGCCCAGAGTCGCATTTCAGCAGTTGACCGAGCATATTAAAGAGTCAACATTCACATGAATGAGCCAGCGAGGCCAAGTAAGGCCACCGTGAGCGGACGAGAAACCAAACAGGACATCAAAAGGTAGGGTTGCTACTCAGAGTTCCCGGGTGACGTCATGAGAAGAGCTGGGCTTTGAACACATAAATTGTCTGTTCAATGATTGGTAGGTAACTTCCAATCCCCACCAATCAGATGACGTCATCCGAATACTTCAACACACCAACCCTACCTTATGTTCTCCTTTTTTGACCGTTTTCCGCCCCTAGTCGCATAGCAGTAGTTGACCGAGCTTATTAAAGAGTCGATATTCACATGTATGAGCGAGCCAACGAGGCAAAGAAAGACCACCTTAAGCGAAACAGAAACCAAATAGCACATCATAAGGTAGGGTTGTTTCTCTGAGCTCCCAGATAATGTTATGAGAAGGGCGGGGCTCTGAATCCACAAATTATCTGATCAATGATTGGTTGGTCAATCCCAAACCTCACCTATCAGATGACGTCAGCAGACAACTTCAACGCAGCAACTCTGTTTGGACCGTCTTCCGCTCAGAGTTGCATTTCAGCAGGATAAAGCCGCCGTCATTTCACATAATCCAGCGAGGCTAACTAAACAAGGCCACCGTGACCGGAAGAGGAACCAAACAGCACAACATAAGATAGGGTTGCTATTCTGAGTTGCCCGAGTGACGTCATGAGAAGGGCTTGATTTTGTACCTATAAACCATCTGACCAATGATTGGTCATGTTCAAGCCCCACCTATGAAACGACGTCCTCCGGCTACTTCAATAGAGCAACCTACCTTATGTTCTCCTATTTGTACCGTCTTCCGCCCAGAGTCGCATTTCAGCAGTTGACCGAGCTGATTAAAGAGTGAGTCAACATTCACATGAATGGGCCAACGAGTCCAAGGAAAGGCCACCTTGAGCGGAAGAGAAACCAAACAGCACATCATAAGGTAGGGTTGACACATAAATTATCTGATCAACGATTGGACGGTCAATCTCAAACCCCACCTATCAGATGACGTCAGCCGACAACTTCAACGCAGCAACCCTATCTTATGTTCTCCCGTTTGGACCGTCTTCCGTTCAGAGTCGCGTTTCAGCAAGATAAAGCAGCCGTTATTTCACATAATTCAGCGAGGCTAACTAAACAAGGCCACTGTGACCGGAATAGGAACCAAATAGCACAACATAAGGTAAGGTTGCTTCTCTGAGTTGCCAGAGTGACGTCATGAGAAGGGCGGGGTATTGTATATACAAACAATCTGATCAATGATTGGTCGGTCATGCCCAAGAGCCACCTATCATGTGACATCATCCTTATGTTCTGTTTGGAGCGTCTTTTGCTCAGTGTCGCATTTCAGCATTTGCCCGAGCTTTATTATTATTATTATTGTTATTATCATTACCATAAGGAGTCTTCTAGCCATCGCGGCCAAGAAAGGCCTCCGTGAGCGGAAGAGAAATCAAACAGCACAATATAAAGTAGGGTTGCTACTCTGAGTTGTCCGAGTGACGTCATGAGAAGGGCCGGATTTTGTACCTATAAGACTTTTGACCAATGATTGGTCATGTCCAAGACCCACCTATGAAACGACGTCATCCGGCTACCTCAATAGAGCAACCCACCTTATGCTCTCCTATTTGTGCCGTCTTACGCCCAGAGTCGAATTTCAGCAGTTGACCGAGCTTATCAAAGAGCTTATCACAGAGTCAACATTCACATGATTGAGCCAATGAGGCCAATCAAGGCAACCGTGAAAAGAAGAGAAACCAAACAGGACATCATAAGGGAGGCTTGCTACTCTCAGTTCCCGGGTGACGTCATGAGGGTGGAGCTCTGTAATCCACATAGTATGTGTACAATGATCGGTTATACCCAGGCCTCGCCTATCAAATGATGTCAGCCAGGTACTTCAACGCAGCAACCCTATCTTATGTTCTCCTGAATAGTCCTCTTCCGCTCAGAGTCACATTTCAGCAGGAGAAAGGCGCCTTCATTTCACATAATCCAGCGAGGCCAAACAAGGCCACCGTGAGCGGAAGAGGAATCAAACAGCAAAACATGAGGTAGGGTTGCTACTCTAAGCTACCCGGGTGACGTCATGAGAAAAGCGGGTTCGGAACCCAAAAATTATCTGATCAGTGATTGGTCGGTCAATCCCAACCTATCAGATGACGTCATCCGACAACTTCAACGCAGCAACTCTACCTTATGTACTCCTATTTGGACCGTCTTCCGCCGAGAGTCGCATTTCAGCAGTTGACCGAGCTTATTAAAGAGTCAACATTCACATGAATGAGCCAGCGAGGCAAAGAAAGGCGACGTAAGGGGGAGAAAACAAGACATCATAAGGTAGGGTTGATACTCTGAACTCCCAGGTGACGTCATGAGAAGAGCTGGGCTTTGAACACATAAATTATCTGATCAATGATTGTTTGGTAAGTTCCAGACCCCACCTATTAGATGACGTCATCCGGATACTTCAAAACACCAACCCTACCTTATGTTCTTTTTTTACCGTCTTCCGCCCATAGTCGCATTGCAGTAGTTGACCGACCTTATTAAAGAGTCGACATTCACATGTATGAGCGAGACAACGAGGCCAAGAAAGGCCACCGTGAGCGGAAGAGAAACCAAACAGCAAGTCATAAGGTAGGGTTGCTTCTCTGAGGTCCCGGATGAAGGGCGGGGCTCTGAACCCACAAATTATCTAATCAATGATTGGTCGGTGAATCCCAAGCCCCACCTATCAGATGACGTCAGCCGACAACTTCAACGCAGCAACCCTATCTTATGTTCTCCTGTTTGGACCGTCTTCCGTTCTGAGTCCCATTTCAGTAGGATAAAGCCGCCGTCATTTCACATAATCCAGCGAGGCCAAACAAGGCGACCGTGAGCGGAAAAGGAATCAAACAGCACAACATAAGGTAGGGTTGCTACTCTGAGGTACCCCGGTGACGTCATGAGAAAGGCGGGGTTCGGAACCCACAAATTATCTAATCAATGATTGGTTGGTCAATTCCGATCCAAACCTATCAGATGACGTCATCCAGCTACTTCATCGCAGCAACCCTATCTTATGTTCTCCTGTTTGGACCGTCTTCCCTTCAGAGTCGCATTTCAGCAGGATAAAGCCGCCGTCATTTCACATAATCCAGCGAGGCTAACTAAACAAGGCCACCGTGACCGGAAGAGGAACCAAACAGCACAACATAAGGTAGGGATGCTACTCTGAGTTGCCCGAGTGACGTCTTGAGAAGGGCGGGGTATTGTATATACAAACAATCTGATCAATGATTGGTCTGTCATGCCCAAGAGCCACCTTTTATGCGACGTCATCCTTATGTTCATTTTGGAGCGTCTTCTGCTCAGTGTCGCATTTCAGCATTTGCCCGAGATTTTTTATTATTATTATTATTATTATTATTATTATTATTATTATTATTATTATTATTATTATTATTATTATTATTACCATAAGCAGTCTTCTAGCCAGTGAGGCCAAGAAAGGCCTCCGTGAGCGGAGGAGAAATCAAAGAGCACAATATAAAGTAGGGTTCCTACTCTGAGTTGCCCGAGTGACGTAATGAGAAGGGCGGGATTTTGTACCTATAAGGCATCTGACCAATGATTGGTCATGTCCAAGCCCCACCTATGAATCGACGTCATCCGGCTACTTCAACGCAGCAACCCTACCTTATGTTCTCCAATTTGGACCGTCTTCCGCGCAAACTCGCATTTCAGCAGTTGACCGAGCTTACTAAAGAGTCAACATTTGCATGAATGAGCCAGCGAGGCAAAGAAAGACGACGTGAGCGGAAGAGAAACCAAACAGGACATCATAAGGTAGGGTTGCTACTCTGAGGTACCCGGGTGACGTCATGAGAAAGGTGGGGTTAGGAACCAATAAATTATCTGATCAATGATTGGTCGGTCAATTCCAATCCCCACCTATCAGATGACGTCATCCGGCTACTTCAACGCAGCAACCCTAATTATGTTCTCCTGTTTGGACCGTATTCCACCCAGAGTCGCATTTCAGTAGTTGACCGAGCTTATCAAAGAGTCAACATTCACATGATTGAGCCAGAGAGGCCAAGTAAGGCGACCGTGTGCGGAAGAGAAACCAAACAGGACATCATAAGGTAGGGTTCCTCCTCAGAGTTCTCGGTTGACGTCATGAGAAGAGCTGGGCTTTGAACATATAAATTGTCTGATCAGTGATTGGTCGGTAAGTTCCAAACCCCACCTACCAGATGACGTCATCCGAATACTTCAACACACCAACCCTACTTTATATTCTCCTTTTTTCACCGTCTTCCGCCAATAGTTGCATTGCAGTAGTTGACCGAGCTTATTAAAGAATCGACATTCACATGTATGAGCGAGCCAACGAGGCCAAGAAAGGCCACCGTGACCGGAAGAGAAACCAAACAGCACATCATAAGGTAGGGTTGCTACTCTGAGCTCCCAGATGATGTCATGAGAAGGGCGGGGCTCTGAACCCACAAATTATCTGATCAATGATTGATCGGTCAATCCCAAACCCCACCTATCAGATGACGTCACCCGACAACTTCAATGCAGCAACCCTATCTTATGTTCTCCTGTTTGGACCGTCTTCCGCTCAGATTCGCATTTCAGCAGGGTAAAGCCACGGTCATTTCACATAATCCAGCGAGGCTAACTAAACAAGGCCACCGTGACCGGAAGAGGAACCAAACGGCACAACATAAGGTAGGGTTGCTACTCTGAGTTGCTCGAGTGACGTCATGAGAAGGGCGGGGTATTGTATATACAAACAATCTGATCAATGATTGGTCGGTCATGCCCAAGAGCCACCTATCATGTGACGTCATCCCTATGTTCTGTTTGGAGCGTCATCTGCTCAGTGTCGCATTTCAGCATTTGCCCGAGCTTTATTATTATTATTATTGTTATTATTATTACCATAAGGAGTCTTCTAGCTAGCGAGGCCAAGAAAGGCCTCCGTGAGCGGAAGAGAAATCAAACAGCACAATATAAAGTAGGGTTGCTACTCTGAGTTGCCCGAGTGACGTCATGAGAAGGGCGGGATTTTGTACCTATAAGGCATCTGACCAATGATTGGTCATGTCCAAGCCCCACCTATGAAACGACGTCATCCGGCGACTTCAATAGAGCAACCCACCTTATGTTCTCCTATTTGTACCGTCTTCCGCCCAGAGTCGCATTTCAGCAGTTGACAGAGCTTATTAAAGATTGAGTCAACATTCACATGAATGGGCCAACGAGGCCAAGGAAAGGCAACCGTGAGCGGAAGAGAAACTAAAGAGGACATCATAAGGTAGGGTTGCTACTCTGAGTTCCCGGGTGATGTCAAGAGAAGGGCGGGGCGCTGAACACACAAATCATCTGATCAATGATTGGTCGGTCATCCCAAACCCCACCTATCAGATGACGTCAGCCGACTACTTCATTGTAGCAACCCTAATTATGTTCTCCTATTTGGACTGTCTTCCGCCTAGAATCGCATTTCAGTAGTTGGCCGAGCTTATCAAAGAGTCAACATTCGCATGATTGAGCCAGTGAGGCCAAGTAAATCCACCCTAAGCAGAAGAGAAACCAAACAGGACATCATAAGGTATCGTTGCTACTCTGAGTTCCCGGGTGACGTCATGAGGGTGGAGCTCTGTAATCCACATAGTATGTGTCCAATGATTGGTTATACCCAGGCCATGCCTATCAGATGACGTCAGGCGGGTACTTAAACGCAGCAACCCTAGGGATCTTATGTTCTCCTGTTTGGACTGTCTTCCGCCCAGAACGCATTTCAGAAGGATAAACGCACCTTCATTTCACATAATCCAGCGAGGCCAAACAAGACTACCGTAAGCGGAAGAGGAATCAAACAGCACAACATAAGGTAGGGCTGCTACTCTGAGGTACCCGGGTGACGTCATGAGAAAGGCTTGGTTCGGAACCCACAAATTATCTGATCAATGATTGGTCGGTCAATTCCAATTTCCACCTATCAGATGACGTCATCCGGCTACCTCAACGCAGTAACCCTACCTTATGTTCTCCTATTTGGACCGTCTTCCGCCCAGAGTCGCGTTTCAGTAGTTGACCGAGCTTATTAACGAGTCCAAAATTCACATGAATGAGCCAGCGAGGCCAAGAAAGGCGACTTAATTGGGAGAGAAACAAAACAGGACATCATAAGGTAGGGTTCCTACTCTGAGCTCCCGGGTAACGTCATGAGAAGAGTTGGGCTTTGAGCACATAAATTATCTGATCAATGGTTGGTCGGTAAGTTCCAAACCTCACCTATCATATGACGTCTTCCGGGTACTTCAACACACCAACCCTACCTTATGTTCTCCTTTTTCGACCGTCTTTCGCCCATCATCGCATTGCAGCAGTTGACCGAGTTTATTAAAGAGTTGACATTCACATGAATGGGCTAGTGAGGCCAAGAAAGCCCTCCGGGAGCCTAAGAGAAACCAAACAGCACATCATAAGTAAGGGTTCTATTCTGAGTTCCCGGGTGACGTCATGAGGGTGGAGCTCCGAAATCCACATAGTATGTGTCCAATGATTGGTTGTACCTAGGCCACGCCTATGAGATGACTATAAGGCATCTGACCAATGATTGGTCATGTCCAAGCCCCACCTATGAAACGACGTCATCCGGCTACTTCAATAGAGCAACCCACCTTATGTTCTCCTATTTGTACCGTCTTCCGCCGAGAGTCGCATTTCAGCAGTTGACCGAGCTTATCAAAGAGTCAACATTCACATGATTCATCCAATGAGCCCAAGAAAGGCCTCCGTGAGAGGAAGAGAAACCAAACAGCACATCATAAGGTAGGGTTGCTTCTCTGACCTCTCGGATGATGTCATGAGAAGGGCGGGGCTCTGAACCCACAAATTATCTGATCAATGATTGGTCGGTCAATCACAAACCCCACCTATCAGATGACGTCAACCAGGTACTTCAACGCAGCAACCCTATCTTATGTTCTCCTGTTTGGACCGTCTTCCGTTCAAAGTCGCATTTCAGCAGGATAAAGCCGCCGTCATTTCACATAATCCAGCGAGGCTAACTAAACAAGGCCACTGTGACCGGAAGAGGAACCAAACAGCACAACATAAGGTAGGGTTGCTACTCTGAGTTGCCCGAGTGACGTCATGAGAAGGGCGGAGTATTGTATATACAAACAATCTGATCAATGATTGGTCGGTCATGCCCAATAGCCACCTATCATGTGACGTCAACCTTATGTTCTGTTTGGAGCGTCTTCTGCTCAGCTATTGTTATTATTGTTATTATTGTTATCATTATTGTTATTATTATTATTATTATTATTATTATTATTATTATTATTATTATTATTATTATTATTATTATTGTTATTGGACATCCATTCTCTGGATTACAGAGCTCCACCCTCATGACGTCACTCGGGAACTCACAGTAGCAACCCTAACTTATGATGTCATGTTTGGTTTCTCTTCTAATTACGGTGGCCTTACTTGGCCTCACTGCCTCAATCTTGTGAATGTTGACTCTTTGATAAGCTCGGTCAACTACTGAGATGCGACTCTGGGCGGAAGATGGTCCAAACAAAACATAATTAGGGTTGCTGCAATGAAATAGTCGGCCGAAGTCATCTAATAGGTGGGTTTTGGAATTGACCGACCAATCATTGATCAGATAATTTGTGAGTTCAGCGCCCCGCCCTTCTCATGACATCACCCGGGAGTTCAGAGTAGCAACCCTACCTTATGATGTGCTGTTTGGTTTCTCTTCCGCTCACGGTGGCCTTTTCTTGGCCTCGTTGGCTCATTCATGTGAATGTTGTTGACTCACTCTTTAATAAGCTCGGTCAACAGCTGAAATGCGACTCTGGGCGGAAGACGGTACAAATAGAAAATAAGGTGGGTTGTTCTATTGGAGTAGCCGGATGACGTAGTTTCATAAGTGGGGCTTGGACATGACCAATCATTGGTCAGATGCCTTATAGGTACAAAATCCCGCCCTTCTCATGACGTCACTCGGGCAACTCAGAGTAGCAACCGTACCTTATGTTGTGCTGTTTGGTTCCTCTTCCGGTCACGATGGCCTTGTTTCGTTAGCCTTGCTTGATTATGTGAAATGACGGCGCCTTTATCCTGATGAAATACGATTCTTAGTGGAAGACGGTCCAAACAGGTGAACATAAGATAGGGTTTGCTCGTTGAAGTTGTCGGCTGACGTCATCTGATAGGTGGGGTTTGGGATTGACCGACCAATCATTGATCAGATAATTTGAGGGTTCAGAGCCCCGCCCTTCTCATGACATCATCCGGGAGCTTAGAGAAGCAACCCTACCTTATGATGTGCTGTTTGGTATTTCTTCCGCTCACGGTGGCATTTCTTGGCCTCGTTGGCTCATACATGTGAATGTCGACTCTTTAATAAGCTCGGTCAACCACTGCAATGCGACTATGGGCGGAAGACGGATAGAAAATGAGAACATAAGGTACGTTTGGTGTGTTGAAATATTCGGATGACATCATCTGATAGGTGGTGTTTGGAACTTACCGACCAATCATTGATCAGATAATTTATGTGTTCAAAGCCCAGCTCTTCTCATGACGTCACCCGAGAGCTCAGAGAAGGAACCCTACCTTATGATGTCCTGTTTGATTTCTCTCCCCCTTACGTCGCCCTTCTAGGCCTCGCTAGCTCATTCATGTGAAAGTTGACTCTTTAATAAGTTCGGTCAACTGCTGAAATGCGACTCTGGGCGTAAGACGGTCCAAATAGGAGAACATAAGATAGGGTTGCTGCGTTGAAGTACCTGGCTGACGTCATCTGAGAGGCGGTTCCTGAGTATAACCAATCATTGGACACATACTATGTGGATTACAGAGCTCCACCCTCATGACGTCACCCAGGAACTCAGAATACAACCCTACCTTATGATGTCCTGTTTGGTTTCTCTTAGGCTCACGGTGGCCTTTCTTGGCCTTACTGGCACATTCTTGTGAATGACGCCTCTTTAATGAGCTGGGTCAACTGCTGCAATGCTATTATGGGCGAAAGACCGTCGAAAAAGGAGAACATAAGGTAGTGTTGGTGTGTTGAAATACCCGGAAGACGTCATCTGATAGGTGGGGTTTGGAACTTACCGACCAACCATTGATCAGATAATTTGTGTTTTCAGAGCCTCGCTCTTCTCATGACGTCACCCGGGAGCTCAGAGTAGCAACTCTACCTTATGATGTCCTTTTTGGTTTCTCTTCCCCTCACGTCGTCTTTCTTTGCCTCGCTAGCTCATTCATGCAAAATGTTGACTCTCTAATAAGCTCGGTCAACTGCTGAAATGCGAATTTGGGCGGAAGACGGTCCAAACAGAACATAAGGTAGGGTTCCTGCGTTGAAGTATCCGGATGACGTCGTCTGATAGGTGGGGCTTGGACATGACCAATCGATTGGTCACATGGTTTATAGGTACAAAATCCCGCCCTTCTCATGACGTCACTCGGGCAACTCAAGGTAGCAACCGTACCTTATGTTGTGCTGTTTGATTCCTCTTCCGCTCACGGTGGCCTTGTCTAGCTTCGCTAGGTTATATAAAATGACGGCGGCTTTATCCTGCTAAAATGCGACTCTGAGCGGAAGATGGTCGAAACAGAATATAAGATCCCTAGGGTTGCTGCGTTTAAGTTCCCAGCTGACATCATCTGATAGGCGTGGCCTGGGTATTACCAATCATTGGACACATACTATGTGGATTACAGACCTCCACCCTCATGACGCCATCCGGGAACTTAGAGTATCAACGCTACCTTATGATGTGCTGTTTGGTTTCTCTTCCGCTCACTGTGGCCTTACTTAGCCTCACTGGTTCAATCATATGAATGTTGACTCTTTGATAAGCTCGGTCAACTACTGAAATGCGATTCTGGGCGGAAGACTGTCCAAACAGGAGAACATAATTAGGGTTGCTGCAATGAAATAGTCGGCTTACCTCATCTGATAGGTGGGATTTGGGATTGACCGACCAATCATTGATCAGATATTTTGTGTGTTCAGCGATCCGCCCTTATCATGACATCACCCGGGAGCTCAGAGTAGCAACCCTACCTTATGATGTGCTGTTTGGTTTCTCTTCCGCTCACAGTGGCCTTTTCTTGGCCTCGTTGGCTCATTCATGTGAATGTTGACTCACTCTTTAATAAGTTCGGTCAACTGCTGAAATGCGACTCTGGACGGCAGACGGTACAAATAGGAGAACATAAGGTGGGTTGCTCTATTGAAGTAGCCGGACGACGTCCAATCATTGGTCAGATGCCTTATAGGTACAAAATCAGGCCCTTCTCATGACGTCAATCGGGCAACTCAGAGTGGCTACCATACTTTATATTGTGCTGCTTGATTTCTCTTCTGCTCACGGAGGCCTTTCTTGGCCTCGCCGGCTAGAAGACTCCTTATGGTAATAATAATAACAATAATAATAATAATAAAGCTCGGGCAAATGCTGAAATGCGACACCACCCCTACCTTATGTTCTCCTTTTTGGACCGTCTTCCGCATATAGTCGCATTGCAGCAGTTGACCGAGCTTATTAAAGTCGACATTCACATGAATGAGCTAACGAGGCCACGAAAGGCCACCGTGAGCGGAAGAGGAATCAAACAGCACAACATAAGGTAGGGTTTCTACAATGAGTTGCCCAATTGACGCCATGTGAAGGGCGGGATCTTGTACCTCTAAACCATCTGACCAATAATCGATTGGTCATGTCCAAGCCCCACCTATCAGACGACGTCATCCGGCTACTTCAATGCATCAACTCTACCTTATGTTCTCCTATGTGGACCGTTTTCCGCTCAGAGTCGCATTTCAGCAGTTGACCGAGATTATTAAAGTCAACATTCATATGAATGAGCCAGCGAGGCCAAGTAAGGCCACCGTAAGCGGAAGAGAAACCAAACAGCACATCATAAGGTAGGGTTACTTCTCTGAGCTCCCGGATGATGTCATGAGAAGGGCGGGGCTCTGAACCCACAAATTATCTGATCAGTGATTGGTCGGTCAATCACAAACCCCACCTATCAGATGACGTCAGCCGACAACTTCATTGCAGCAACCCTATTTATGTTCTCCTGTTTGGACCGTCTAGAGTCGGATTTCAGTAGTTGACCGAGCTTATCAAAGAGTCAACATTCACATGATTGAGCCAGTGAGACCAAGTAAGGCCACCGTGCGCGTAAGAGAAACCAAACAGGACATCATAAGGTATGGTTGCTACTCTGAGGTCCCGGGTGACGTCATGAGGGTGGAGCTCTGTAATCCACATAGTATGTGACTAATGATTAGTTATACCTAGCCCACGCCTATCAGATGACGTCAGCAGGGAACTTAAACGCAGCAACCCTAGGGATCTTATGTTCTCCTGTTTCGACCATCCTCCGCGAAGAGTCGCACTTTAGCAGGATAAAGCCGCCGTCATTTTACATAATCTAGCGAGGCTAAACAAGGCCACCGTGAGCGGAAGAGGTATCAAACAGCACAATATAAGGTACCGTTGCTACTTTGAGTTGCCCGAGTGACGTCATGAGAAGGGGTGGATTTTGTACCTATAAACCATATGACCAATCGATTGGTCATGTCCAAGCCCCACCTATCAGACGACGTCATCCGGATATATCAACGCAGCAACCCTACCTTATGTTCTCCTATTTAGACCGTCTTCCGTCCAGAGTCGCAATTCAGCAGTTGACCGAGCTTATTAAACAGTCAACATTTCCATGAATGAGCCAGCGAGGCAAAGAAAGGCGACAGGACATCACAAGGTAGGGTTGCTACTCTGAGCTCCCGGTGACGTCATGAGAAGAGCGGGGCTCTGAACACATAAATTATCTTATCAATGATTGTCGGTAAATTCCAAACTCCACCTATCAGATGATGTCTTCCTGGTACTTCAACACACCAACCCTACCTTATATGCTCCTTTTTCGACCGTCTTTCGCCCATAATCGCATTGCAGCAGTAGACCGAGCTTATTAAAGAGTCGACATTCACATGAATGGGCCAGTGAGGCCAAGAAAGGCCTCAGTGAGCCTAAGAGAATCCAAACACGACATCATAAGTAAGGGTTGTATTCTGAGTTCCCGGGTGACGTCATGAGGGTGGAGCTCCGTAATCCACATAGTATGTGTCCAATGATTGGTTGTACCCAGGCCACGCCTATGAGATGACTATAAGGCATCTGACCAATGAATGGTCATGTCCAAGCCCCACCTATGAAACGACGTCATCCGGCTACTTCAATAGAGCATCCCACCTTATGCTCTCCTATTTGTACCGTCTTCCGCCCAGAGTCGCATTTCAGCAGTTGACCGAGCTTATCAAAGAGTCAACATTCACATGATTCAGCCAATAAGGCCAATTAAGGCCAACGTGAGCGGAAGAGAAACCAAACAGCACATCATAAGGATTGCTACTCTCAGTTCCCGGGTGACGTCATGAAGGTGGACCTCTGTAATCCACATAGTATGTGCCCAATGATTGGTTATACCCAGGCCAAGCCTATCAGATGACGTCAGCCAGGTACTTCAAAGCAGCAACCCTATCTTATGTTCTGATTAGAACGTCTTCCGCTCAGAGTCGCATTTCATCAGGATAAAGGCGCCTTCATTTCACATAATCCAGCGACGCCAAACAAGGCTACTGTGAGCGGAAGAGGAATCCAACAGCACAACATAAGGTAGGGTTGCTACTCTGAGGTACCCGGGTGACGTCATGAGAAAGGCGGGGTTCGAAACCCACAAATTATCTGATCAATGATTGGTCGGTCAATTCCAATCCACACCTATCAGATAACGTCATCCGGCTACTTCAATACAGCAACCCTACTTTATGTTCTATTTGGACCGTCTTCCGCCCAGAGTCGCATTTCCGCAGTTGACCGAGCTTATTAAAGAGTCAACATTCACATGAATGAGCCAGCGAGGCCAAGAAAGGCGACGTAAGGGGGAAAGACACCAAACAGGACATCATAAGGCAGGGTAGCTACTCTGAAATCTCTGGTGACATCATGAGAAGAGCTGAGCTTTGACCACATAAATTATCTGATGAATGATTGGTCGGTAAGTTCACATGTACTAGCGAGCTAACGAGGCCAAGAAATGCTACCGTGAGCGGAAGAGAAACCAAACAGGACATCATAAGGTAGGTATGCTTCTCTGAGCTCACAGATGATGTCAGGAGAAAGGCGGGGCTCTGAACCCACAAATTATCTGATCAATGATTGGTCGGTCAATCCCAAACCCCACCTATCAGATGACGTCAGCCGACAACTTCAACGCAGCAAACCTATCTTATGTTCTGTTTGGACCGTCTTCCGCACAGAGTCGCATTTCACCAGGATAAAGCCGCCGTCATTTCACATAATTCAGCGTTGCTAACTAAACAAGGCCACCGTGACCGGAAGAAGTACTAAACAGCACAACATAAGGTAGGGTTAATACTCTGAGTTGCCCGAGTGACGTCATGAAAAGGGCGGGGTATTGTATATGCAAACAATCTGATCAATGATTGGTCGGTCATGCCCAAGAGCCACCTATCATGTGACGTCATCCTTATGTTCTGTTTGGAGCGTCTTCTGCTCAGTGTCGCATTTAGTATTATTATTATTCTTTAATATTATTACCATAGGGAGTCTTCTAGCCAGCGAGGCCAAGAAAGGCCTCCGTGAGCGGAAGAGAAATCAAACAGCACAATATAAAGTAGGGTTGCTACTCTGAGTTGCCCGAGTGACATCATGAGAAGGGCGGGATTTTGTACCTATAAGGCATCTGACCAATGATTGATCATATCCAAGCCCCACCTATGAAATGACGTAATCCGGCTACTTCAATAGAGCATCCCACCTTATGCTCTACTATTTGTACCGTCTTCCGCCCAGAGTTGCATTTCAGCAGTTGACCGAGCTTATCAAAGAGTCAACATTCACATGATTGAGCCAATGAGGCCAATTAAGGCCACCGTGAGCGGAAGAGAAACCAAACAGCACATCATAAGGTAGGGTTGCTACTCTGAGGTACCCGGGTGACGTCATGAGAAAGGCGGGGTTCGGAACCCACAAATTATCTGATCAATGATTGGTCGGTCAATTCCAATCCCCATCTATCAGATGACGTCATCCGGCTACTTAAACGCAGCAACCATACCTTATGTTATCCTATTTGGCCCGTCTTCCGGCCAGAGTCGCATTTCAGCAGTTGAACGAGCTAATCAAAGAGTCAACATTCACGTGAATG
Source organism: Panulirus ornatus (assembly GCF_036320965.1). Taxonomy (NCBI): domain Eukaryota; kingdom Metazoa; phylum Arthropoda; class Malacostraca; order Decapoda; family Palinuridae; genus Panulirus; species Panulirus ornatus. The sequence continues at coordinate 1,396,952 of NC_092283.1, forward strand.
AGCCAGCGAGGCCAAGAAAGGCGACATAAGGGGGAGAGAAACCAAACAGGACATCATCAGGTAGGGTTGCTTCTCTGACCTCCCGGATGATGTTATGAGAAGGGCGGGGTTCTGAACCCACAAATTATCTGAACAACGATTGGTCGGTCAATCCCAAACCCCACCTATCAGATGACGTCAGCCGACAACTTCAACGCAGCAACGCTATCGTATGTTCTCATGTTTGGACCGTCTTCCGCTCAGAGTCGCATTTCAGCAGGATAAAGCCCCCGTCATTTCACATAATCCAGCGAGGCTAACTAAACAAGGCCACCGTGACCGGAAGAGGAACCAAACAGCACAACATAAGGTAGGGTTGCTACTCTGAGTTGCCCGAGTGACGTCATGGGAAGGGCGGGTATTGTATATACAAACAATCTGATCAATAATTGGTCGGTCATGCCCAAGAGCCACCTATCATATGACATCAACCTTATGTTCTGTTTGGAGCGTCTTTTGCTCAGTGTCGCATTTCAGCATTTGCCCGCGCTTTATGATTATTATTATTGTTATTATTATTACCATAAGCAGTCTTCTAGCCAGCGAGGCCAAGAAAGGCCTCCGTGAGCGGAATAGAAATCAAACAGCACAATATAAAGTAGGGTTGCTACTCTGAGTTGCCCGAGTGACGTCATGAGAATGGCGGGATTTTGTACCTATAAGGCATCTGACCAATGATTGGTCATGTCCAAGCCCCACCTATGAAACGACGTAATCCGGCTACTTCAATAGAGCAACCCACCTTATGTTCTCCTATTTGTACCGTCTTCCGCCCGGAGTCGCATTTCAGCAGTTGATCGAGCTTATTAAAGAGTGAGTCAACAACTCACATGAATGGGCCAACGAGGCCAAGAAAAGGCCACCGTGAGCGGAAGAGAAACCAAACAGCACATCATAAGGTAGGGTTGCTACTTTGATCTCCCGGGTGATGTCCTGAGAAGGGCGGGGCGCTGAACACATAAATTATCTGATCAATGATTGGTCGGTCAATCCCAAACCTGACCTATCAGATGACGTCAGCCGACTACTTCATTGCAGCAACCCTAATTATGTTCTCCTGTTTGGACCGTCTTCCGCCCAGAGTCGTATTTCAGTAGTTGACCGAGCTTATCAAAGAGTCAACATTCACATGATTGAGCCAGTGAGGCCAAGTAAGGCCACCGTGAGCGGAAGAGAAACCAAACAGAACATCATAAGGTAGGGTTGTATTCTGAGTTCCCGGATGACGTCATGAGGGTGGAGCTCCGTAATCCACATAGTATGTGTCCAATGATTGGTTGTACCAAAGCCATGACTATGAGATGACGTCAGCCGTGTATTTCAACGCAGCAACCCTATCTTATGTTCTCCTGTTTGGACTGTCTTCCGCCCAGAACGCATTTCAGAAGGATAAACGCACCTTCATTTCACATAATCCAGCGAGGCCAAACAAGACTACCGTAAGCGGAAGAGGAATCAAACAGCACAACATAAGGTAGGGCTGCTACTCTGAGGTACCCGGGTGACGTCATGAGAAAGGCTTGGTTCGGAACCCACAAATTATCTGATCAATGATTGGTCGGTCAATTCCAATTTCCACCTATCAGATGACGTCATCCGGCTACCTCAACGCAGTAACCCTACCTTATGTTCTCCTATTTGGACCGTCTTCCGCCCAGAGTCGCGTTTCAGTAGTTGACCGAGCTTATTAACGAGTCCAAAATTCACATGAATGAGCCAGCGAGGCCAAGAAAGGCGACTTAATTGGGAGAGAAACAAAACAGGACATCATAAGGTAGGGTTCCTACTCTGAGCTCCCGGGTAACGTCATGAGAAGAGTTGGGCTTTGAGCACATAAATTATCTGATCAATGATTGGTCGGTAAGTTCCAAACCCCACCTATCAGATGACGTCATCCGAATACTTCAACACACCAACCCTACCTTATGTTCTATTTTTTTGACCGTCTTCCGCCAATAGTCTCATTGCAGTAGTTGACCGAGCTTATTAAAGAGTCGACATTCACATGTATGAGCGAGCCAACGAGGCCAAGAAAGGCCACCGTGAGCGGAAGAGAAACCAAACAGCACATCATAAGGTAGGGTTGCTTCTATGAGCTCCCGGATGATGTCATTAGAAGGGCCGGGCTCTGAACCCACAAATTATCTGATCAATGATTGGTCGGTCAATCACAAACCCCACTTATAAGATGACGTCAGCCGACAACTTCAACGCAGCAACCCTACCTCATGTTCTCCTATTTGGACCGTCTTCCGCCCAGAGTCGCATTTCAGCAGTTGACCGAGCTTATTAAAGAGTCAACATTCACATGAATAAGCCAGCGAGGCCAAGAAAGGCGACGTAAGGGGGAGAGAAACCAAACAGCACATCATAAGTTAGGGTTCCTACTCTGATCTCCCGGGTGACGTCATGAGAAGAGCTGGGCTTTGAACACATAAATTGTCTGATCAATGATTGGTCGGTAATTTCCAAACCCCACCTATCAGATGACGTCATCCGAATACTTCGATAATCCAACCCTACCTTATGTTCTCCTTTTTTGACCGTCTTCCGCCCATAGTCGCACTGCAGTAGTTGACCGAGCTTATTAAAGAGTCGACATTCACATGTATGAGCGAGCCAACGAGGCCAAGAAAGGCCACCGTGAGCGGAAGAGAAACCAAACAGCACATCATAAGGTAGGGTTGCTTCTATGAGCTCCCGGATGATGTCATGAGAAGGGCGGGGCTCTGAACCCACAAATTATCTGATCAATGATTGGTCGGTCAATCCCAAACCCCACCTATCAGATGAAGTCAGCCGACAACTTCAACTCAGCAACCCTATCTTATGTTCTCCTGTTTGGACCGTCTTCCGCTCAGAGTAGCATTTCAGCAGGATAAAGCCCCCGTCATTTCACATAATCCAGCGAGGCTAACTAAACAAGGCCACCGTGACCGGAAGAGGAACCAAACAGCACAACATAAGGTAGGGTTGCTACTCTGAGATACCCGAGTGTCGTCATGAGAAGGGCGGGGTATTGTATATACAAACAATCTGATCAATCAAAGGAAAGTCGGATCCTCTCATTTTCAGAGCCGTCCAGGGCCCTTGGATAATCTACAGAAAATCAAATTCTCTTACAGAGAAGAGTACATCCTAACTTACTAATTTACATGTTTATTTACCTAGATATGAATGCTGATATTCATCTAGAGTATAATCACCACAGTTTATTGCGACAATATTTCACCCAACATTAGAATGATGTGCTTTATATCAAAGTTTATTGAACAAAGTGGCCTTCACTTAGCGTGACTGTCGGACTGGTCAAGGGGAGTCACTGTCTCATAGTTAATCCATTCATGCCTGTGTACTGACCAGCCCACCCTCACAGGTGTAGAGGATGACCAAGTACTCTTAGTGAACTGACCAGCCCACCTTAACCAGCGTAGAGGATGACCCACTACACTACTCTTAGTGTACTGACCAGCCCACCCTCACCTGTGTAGAGGATGACCCACTACTCTTAGTGTACTGAACAGCCCACCCTTACCTGTGCAGAGGATAACCCACTACTCTGTGTACTAACCAACCCACCCTCACCCGTGTAGAGGATGACCCACTACTCTTTGTGTACTAACCAGCCCACCTTAACCAATGTATAGGGAAACAAACCCATGCTAGTGTACTAGCCAAATTCCTCATCTCTGTGGCTTGGTCTGCCTACCCACCATTCATTACAGCTTCTTAATATTACAGTGGTACTCCAGTGCCTTCCTGTCTGACATTATGATGTCCTACACACCAACCTTAGTTAAATCTTCATGGTCATACTGATTCTATTAAAACCTTCTCACAAGCATATACATAGTTGACTTAAACATTGAAATATAGACCACTAGAATAATCAAGTATAACTACTGTAAGCCTGATTCTATAAGATTAGACTGCAAAATGTTCTTTAGTTGATTCACATATATTTTCTCAAGATTATAATCTGAAGTTGTTTATCATACTGACTGATGATAATTGTAACTCGTGCTGGAATGTAACAGGATGGAAATCCTGACTTAAAAAAAGGACCAGGACTTTGTAACACATGTGTGGACCGACATAAGTGTGTTTTGTGCTGATTATCAATTATTACTAAGTCCAGGATATGTGATCTCCCACCAGAGTCCTATATTTCCCGGTGGTCTGTGTAGGAACAATGTTTGACATGCCAAGCATAAAAGCAGTGGTGTGTAAGCAGTGAATAGTGCTTGGTATATGAGGGGTAATAGTGTCTTAGATATCAGAGAAATGCGAATCTCTCAACGGGATAATTCTTGAGTTAGCTGGGGTACTGAGAGGGGCCAATACACTACCACCTGAGCTCTCTCTGTCACTGGTGGCAGAGCCACATAATGAAATGTAGTCAGAGTAGTATGCCTTCAATTTGCAGGGTGTCATGGGAGGGGCCATTACTCTACTACCTAAGCCCTCCCTCTCAATGGTGGCAGAGGCAACCCCGTCACTGATGGACACCTGGCGATGAGAGAAACATGACCTAATCAGTTTTAACAGTGTGAGGATCCTATCAGCACTGATGCTGGTACAGTAGTGCCTGCCTTCTTACGGTGAGAGCAGTGATACCTGAGCAACATTACCAGTGTCTGGCTCTTAGCATCAACACAACTATGCCGTAGCAGCTCCAGCAGTGCCTGGCTCTTAGCGGCGAGAGCAGCGGTGCCTGAGCAGCTCCAGCAGTGCCTGGCTCTTAGCGGCGAGAGCAGCGGTGTCTGGGCAATTCCAGCAGGAACACGGCGACGCTGGCGGCCCAGGCGAGGATGAGGATGGTGTGTTCCTTTGTCGTGCAAAATTCGCCTGCCACTAAACGGGGAGATGTCTTATGCCCATCACGTTCGCTGGAGGGGGTTGCCTCTGTCACTCATGTTCTCTCTGCCAACAATGAAACATAACCATGTTCACTAGGAATGGACACTCTCGATTGGCTAAATTGAAAATTTCAATTTCAATTATCAAATTTAGATAGTTATATGCCTAATTTCATGGCTTTTACATAATGTACATATCTTTGATATGAAAATGTGGTTACAATAATGATTATTGTATTTCCAGATATATTGCCTACTTCATTGTTATCAAAACTTAGCCATACTCGCGAATAGAGACGTTGGATTTGGCTGCTAATAAACTCTGATGCAGATATCTCATTCTCTATGTATCCTTCATCATTGCTGCCATGTCCCACTCCTTTTCACACACACTTATAACTTACATTAAGTCGTTAATGTTACCGCTCTCCACCGATCTACTATTCCACTCCACAGTGTTTGAGAACAGGGCAACTTTATGTGCGATGCCCCGTATGGAGAAAACATTATCAAGAGGTGTGATCATGTCACGGCTGAGCACCAACCTCTCATCTCTCCGATTCCCCATAGGCTACCTCGCCGCGATCCAGTAGGCAAGCGACCACACCCTGGCCAGCCGACCCTAGCCTACCTCACCGCGATCCATTAGACAAGCTGCCACTCCCTGGCCAGCCGACCCTAGCCTACCTCATCGCGATCCAGTAGACAAGCTGCCACTCACTGACCAGCCGACCCTAGCCTACCTCACCAGGATCCAGTAGACGAGATGACCACTCCCTGGCCAGCCGACCCCAGCCTACCTCACAGCGATTCATTAGACAAGCTGCCGCTCCCTGGCCAGCCGACCCTAGCAACCCTCACCGCGATCCAGTAGACAAGCTGCCGCTCCCTGGCCAGCAGACCCTAGCCTACCTTAACGCGATCCAGTGGACGAGCTGCCGCTCCCTGGCCAGCTGACCCTAGCCTACCTTACCGCGATCCAGTAGAGAAGCTGCCACTCCCTGGCCAGCCGACCCTAGCCTACCTCACCATAACTCAGTAAATTAGCCACAACTCATCGCCCATTTCTGGGCCACCTCACCGTGATCCAGTAGAGTAGCCACCGCTTCGCGGCTGACCGAACCTAACCTACCTCACCATCATCCAGTAAAGAAGCCACCACTCACCCGCTTGCTCTAGCCTACCTCACTGTGACCCAGTGCAGTAGCTCCCCGCAAAAGCCGACCGTAGCCCATGAAAATCTTGACTAACATCCCCAGAAGCACATGATTATAATGGTAATGTATTTTTGTGGTCTGCTGGTGTGAGAACGCATGAAGTGGCCACGTATAAGGGATATTTGGCATGGGGCGAACTCTTACAGCAATTTCTAATTTCTTTCACAGGAAACATGAAGCTTCCAAAGGACCCGGTGGTCTGTTACTGTTTGTATGTTGGAAATCTAAAAAAAAAAAAAAAAAAAAAAGGAAAAAAAAGTTTTCAAATGAGCTAAACCGCCAATTTACCAAAACCATGTTAACTGTAATAACGTGAATGGCGGGTTACACATTCCAGGATGAATATCATAAGCTGTCATCTGAGTGAACAGTAATATACTTCGAAGTGTCACTCTACATAGTTCTTAGGTTTTCTACATTTTCTAGCTGTGCTAATTATACTAAGTACATCTAACTATAGCTCACCACTCACTCTACATTGGTTACAACCATTAATCTCCAAATGTTACTCATACCTGGCTAGAAATAAGACCTTTGTTTATGCAAACACCATTCAACTCCGAGCCGGGAGCACGAAGCCAGCTGGCAGCTACCGAGCCGGCGACCTGACACCTGTGGCCACATATCCTTACCTTTCCACCACCACAAGACTTGTGTCAGCAAATTGGGTTTGACCCTGAGTATCTTAGTGACCAGTACCTTACCTCTTCTCTAGTCCTCTGAAGTCTCCTCCACCACTACACTTCCCGGAACCCTCAACGCGATACTGTCACTCACCACAACCACCCAGGAAATGAACGTATGAACCAGAAACATAGTAATCTTCGGTTGCATGACCATTTATCGTTTTGTAACATTCATTTTTGACTATATACTTACTAATATTCCATGTGCTTGTGCTACATGCGTGTGTTACTAAACGTTTATGTAGGAAAATTACTCTTGTTCTGTAATAAAGTATATATTTTGAATGTCAGTCCGTCCAAGTCATAGTCAATGTAACAATTCGGATTCAGACGTCGTCCACGTTTATAATATATTCCGACTCTTCTGACGTCAGTCAATTTGTAAACAATGTTTTACTTGTTTGTCTTTTTATCGTCCTGATCTTAATGTGGTATTTCCCAAAACAACCTTTGTCGACGGGAATATCCAAGACACATATGGGAACTGTTGTGATCGATTTATTTTTTCTACGGTGTTCGAGGCCGCAGGGGCACCTGAATGCTCTAATAAGAGCATCGTGTTAACGAGTATATATATATATATATATATATATATATATATATATATATATATATATATATATATATATATATATATATATATACGTACGTCTTGATGTACGACAGTGCACTATAACGGCTTGTTCTCTGAGAAGCGTAAGGTATTCCCTCCCTGTTAAACAAGAACGACTGTAGCATCAGAGCCGCTTTTTCCAATGATGTCTCACCAGCTGACATACGTCTGTCACTCCCTGACAGAAGTCGGTGGCTTCGCGTCTGATACACGTCGGTAGCTCACTCCAAGATATGCTACATTCCCTAACTCCGTAACGATGGCTTCCTGTCTCACAGACTTCAGACGTAAGAAACGGTGATTATTCCCTAAAAGAAAACATTGGTGGCTTCGATTGTAACATGCATCGGTAGTTCACACCATGACACAATACATGACTAACTCCCTGATACACAAGGCTCGCTTCCTACCTGACACTACAGCGGCGTAATAATATATTTCAAGTAATGGGTTCATTATACCTCATTGAATATTTGCTTAAAATCTGTTGCAATTGCGAGGACAAAAGCCTTTAGGGTAAAAAAAACGCAATTGTTCGTTTTCACTTACAAGCACAAAGAGCTTCAAAACCTGGTCTCATTGTTTGTATACTGCAAGTTCAAACCGTAAGTAGTCATTCCGATGATGAGCTAAACTAGTGATTAATACAAACAACCATATAACAGTAATAACCTTTATGGCGGGTCAGACGTTCCATGAACAATTAAAAGCTGTTGCCTGAACGAATAGTGTCTGACTAATGACTTCATTCTACATTTTCTTGCTGTGGGAGCTACAGAGTTGTCCACACCTCCATGTTCACCTATTGTTGACCAGTCGTTCACCACTGGTCACAACCAATGATCTCCCATTACTAATTAACCTGACTACAAACAATGCCTTTGTTTATGGAACAATCAACTCCAAGCTGTTTCCATCCGCTGCCAAATCCACTCCCAGATATCTATAACACTTCACTTTCTCCAGTTTTTCTCCATTCAAACTTACCTCCCAATTGACTTGTTCCTCAGCCCTACTGTACCTCTAACCTTGCTCTTATTCACATTTACTCTCAGCTTTCTTCTTTCACACACATTACCAACTCAGTCACCATCTTCTGCAGTTTCTCACACGAATCAGCCACCAACGCTGTATCGTCAGCGAACAACTGGCTCAGTTCCCAAGTTCTCGCATACACAACAGACTGCATATTTGCCCCTCTTTCCAAAACTTGCATTCACCTCACTAACAACCCCATCCATAAACAAATCAAACAACCATACAGACATCACACACACCTGCCGCAAACCAACACTCACTGAGAACCAATCACTTTCCTCTCTTCCTACAGGTACACATGCCTTACATCCTCGATAAAAACTTTTCACCTTCTAACAACTTGCCTCCCACACCATATATTCTTGATACCTTCCACAGAGCATCTCTATCAACTCTATCACATCCCTTCTCCAGATCCATAAATGCTACATACGAATTCATTTGCTTCTCTCTCTCTCTCTCTCTCTCTCTCTCTCTATATATATATATATATATATATATATATATATATATATATATATATATATATATATATATATATATATATATATATATATATATATATATAAGACAAGGGAGCAAATGGGAACTTCAGTGAAGGGCGCAAATGGGGAGGTGATAACAAGTAGTGGTGATGTGAGAAGGAGATGGAGTGAGTATTTTGAAGGTTTGTTGAATGTGTTTGATGATAGAGTGGCAGATATAGGGTGTTTTGGTCGAGGTGGTGTGCAAAGTGAGAGGGTTAGGGAAAATGATTTGGTAAACAGAGAAGAGGTAGTAAAAGCTTTGCGGAAGATGAAAGTCGGCAAGGCAGCAGGTTTGGATGGTATTGCAGTGGAATTTATTAAAAAAGGGGGTGACTGTATTGTTGACTGGTTGGTAAGGTTAATGTATGTATGACTCATGGTGAGGTTCCTGAGGATTGGCGGAATGCGTGCATATTGCCATTGTACAAAGGCAAAGGGGATAAGAGTGAGTGCTCAAATTACAGAGGTATAAGTTTGTTGAGTATTCCTGGTAAATTATATGGGAGGATATTGATTGAGAGGGTGAAGGCATGTACAGAGCATCAGATTGGGGAAGAGCAGTGTGGTTTCAGAAGTGGTAGAGGATGTGTGGATCAGGTGTTTGCTTTGAAGAATGTATGTGAGAAATACTTAGAAAAGCAAATGGATTTGTATGTAGCATTTATGGATCTGGAGAAGGCATATGATAGAGTTGATAGAGATGCTCTGTGGAAGGTATTAAGAATATATGGTGTGGGAGGCAAGTTGTTAGAAGCAGTGAAAAGTTTTTATCGAGGATGTAAGGCATGTGTACGTGTAGGAAGAGAGGAAAGTGATTGGTTCTCAGTGAATGTAGGTTTGCGGCAGGGGTGTGTGATGTCTCCATGGTTGTTTAATTTGTTTATGGATGGGGTTGTTAGGGAGGTGAATGCAAGAGTTTTGGAAAGAGGGGCAAGTATGAAGTCTGTTGGGGATGAGAGAGCTTGGGAAGTGAGTCAGTTGTTGTTCGCTGATGATACAGCGCTGGTGGCTGATTCATGTGAGAAACTGCAGAAGCTGGTGACTGAGTTTGGTAAAGTGTGTGAAAGAAGAAAGTTAAGAGTAAATGTGAATAAGAGCAAGGTTATTAGGTACAGTAGGGTTGAGGGTCAAGTCAATTGGGAGGTGAGTTTGAATGGAGAAAGACTGGAGGAAGTGAAGTGTTTTAGATATCTGGGAGTGGATCTGGCAGCGGATGGAACCATGGAAGCGGAAGTGGTTCATAGGGTGGGGGAGGGGGCGAAAATTCTGGGAGCCTTGAAGAATGTGTGGAAGTCGAGAACATTATCTCGGAAAGCAAAAATGGGTATGTTTGAAGGAATAGTGGTTCCAACAATGTTGTATGGTTGCGAGGCGTGAGCTATGGATAGAGTTGTGCGCAGGAGGATGGATGTGCTGGAAATGAGCTGTTTGAGGACAATATGTGGTGTGAGGTGGTTTGATCGAGTAAGTAACGTAAGGGTAAGAGAGATGTGTGGAAATAAAAAGAGCGTGGTTGAGAGAGCAGAAGAGGGTGTTTTGAAATGGTTCGGGCACATGGAGAGAATGAGTGAGGAAAGATTGACCAAGAGAATATATGTGTCGGAGGTGGAGGGAACGAGGAGAAGAGGGAGACCAAATTGGAGGAGGAAAGATGGAGTGAAAAAGATTTTGTGTGATCGGGGCCTGAACATGCAGGAGGGTGAAAGGAGGGCAAGGAATAGAGTGAATTGGAGCGATGTGGTATACCTGGGTTGACGTGCTGGCAGTGGATTGAATCAAGGCATGTGAAGCGTCTGGGGTAAACCATGGAAAGCTGTGTAGGTATGTATATTTGCGTGTGTGGACGTATGTATATACATGTGTATGGGGGTGGGTTGGGCCATTTCTTTCGTCTGTTTCCTTGCGCTACCTCGCAAACGCGGGAGACAGCGACAAAGAAAAAAAAAAAAAAAAAAAAAAATATATATATATATATATATATATATATATATATATATATATATATATATATATATATATATATATATATATATATATATATATATATATATATATATATATATATATATATATATATAACGCGGGAGACAGCGACAAAGCAAAAAAAAAAAAAATATATATATATATATATATATATATATATATATATATATATATATATATATATATATATATATATCCAAACCTGCTGCCTTGCCGGCTTTCATCTTCCGCAAAGCTTTTACTACCTCTTCTCTGTTTACCAAATCCTTTTCCCTAACCCTCTCACTTTGCACACCACCTCGACCAAAACACCCTATATCTGCCACTCTGTCATCAGACACATTCAACAAACCTTCAAAATACTCATTCCATCTCCTTCTCACATCACCACTACTTGTTATCACCTCCCCATTTACGCCCTTCACTGAAGTTCCCATTTGCTCCCTTGTTTGGATGGTATTGCAGTGGAATTTATTAAAAAAGGGGGTGACTGTATTGTTGACTGGTTGGTAAGGTTATTTAATGTATGTATGACTCATGGTGAGGTGCCTGAGGATTGGCGGAATGCGTGCATAGTGCCATTGTACAAAGGCAAAGGGGATAAGAGTGAGTGCTCAAATTACAGAGGTATAAGTTTGTTGAGTATTCCTGGTAAATTATATGGGAGGGTATTGATTGAGAGGGTGAAGGCATGTACAGAGCATCAGATTGGGGAAGAGCAGTGCGGTTTCAGAAGTGGTAGAGGATGTGTGGATCAGGTGTTTGCTTTGAAGAATGTATGTGAGAAATACTTAGAAAAGCAAATGGATTTGTATGTAGCATTTATGGATCTGGAGAAGGCATATGATAGAGTTGATAGAGATGCTCTGTGGAAGGTATTAAGAATATATGGTGTGGGAGGCAAGTTGTTAGAAGCAGGGAAAAGTTTTTATCGAGGATGTAAGGCATGTGTACGTGTAGGAAGAGAGGAAAGTGATTGGTTCTCAGTGAATGTAGGTTTGCGGCAGGGGTGTGTGATGTCTCCATGGTTGTTTAATTTGTTTATGGATGGGGTTGTTAGGGAGGTAAATGCAAGAGTTTTGGAAAGAGGGGCAAGTATGAAGTCTGTTGGGGATGAGAGACCTTGGGAAGTGAGTCAGTTGTTGTTCGCTGATGATACAGCGCTGGTGGCTGATTCATGTGAGAAACTGCAGAAGCTGGTGACTGAGTTTGGTAAAGTGTGTGGAAGAAGAAAGTTAAGAGTAAATGTGAATAAGAGCAAGGTTATTAGGTACAGTAGGGTTGAGGGTCAAGTCAATTGGGAGGTGAGTTTGAATGGAGAAAAACTGGAGGAAGTGAAGTGTTTTAGATATCTGGGAGTGGATCTGTCAGCGGATGGAACCATGGAAGCGGAAGTGGATCATAGGGTGGGGGAGGGGGCGAAAATTTTGGGAGCCTTGAAAAATGTGTGGAAGTCGAGAACATTATCTCGGAAAGCAAAAATGGGTATGTTTGAAGGAATAGTGGTTCCAACAATGTTGTATGGTTGCGAGGCGTGGGCTATGGATAGAGTTGTGCGCAGGAGGATGGATGTGCTGGAAATGAGATGTTTGAGGACAATGTGTGGTGTGAGGTGGTTTGATCGAGTAAGTAACGTAAGGGTAAGAGAGATGTGTGGAAATAAAAAGAGCGTGGTTGAGAGAGCAGAAGAGGGTGTTTTGAAATGGTTTGGGCACATGGAGAGAATGAGTGAGGAAAGATTGACCAAGAGGATATATGTGTCGGAGGTGGAGGGAACGAGGAGAAGAGGGAGACCAAATTGGAGGTGGAAAGATGGAGTGAAAAAGATTTTGTGTGATCGGGGCCTGAACATGCAGGAGGGTGAAAGGAGGGCAAGGAATAGAGTGAATTGGAGCGATGTGGTATACAGGGGTTGACGTGCTGTCAGTGGATTGAATCAAGGCATGTGAAGCGTCTGGGGTAAACCATGGAAAGCTGTGTAGGTATGTATATTTGCGTGTGTGGACGTGTGTATGTACATGTGTATGGGGGGGGGGGGGTTGGGCCATTTCTTTCGTCTGTTTCCTTGCGCTACCTCGCAAACGCGGGAGACAGCGACAAAGTATAAAAAAAAAAAAAAAAAAATATATATATATATATATATATATATATATATATATATATATATATATATATATATATATATATATATATATAACAATCCTCTAACAGTCAAGATCGAACTGCATGAAGGCCTTTGTAATGACTGTTGTCGATGCAAAAGAAAATCACACACGTGTTAAAAGATTTGAATGCAAAAGTGTTCAGTTATAGAAGCACAAAGTAAGCGAATATATCGGACATAGAGTGAACAGATTAATCATGATAAAGATAGCCAGTGTATTACATAGCAACAATCACTAATACAATAACAAATTAAAATTTTATGTCTTTTGAGAGTATCTAATAATTATGAGTCCAATCTGTATGGAATGATAATGATGTTCCAAACTTAATAACCTATAAAAGATATTCATAGTTACCCCTGAAACTATGATGTTTTCTTCTAAGTAAAGAATTATACCATTTTCGATCATCGTTCCGTTTAAGCCAAACTTAGGATAATACTGGAAATGACTAACAAATACTATCTGATCGTCAATAGTTCGACCATTAAACGATATCACGCAAACGTAATGATATCCTTTTCTCGCTAAGGAACTTCGAATTTCTAGTGCCAGAAATCTGAAGATGGTGTCAGTTTTTGAGAATGAAAGAGTATAAAAATGAAGTAATGCTAAGATACAATGGTCACATGAGCATAATGAGATATATATTAGTCTGCTTTCAAGTGGGGACCTTCAGTCCTCTGAAGAATAGTCATCCTATTACAAACGACGAAAATAAACCCAGCTTATAAAAAGTCTGCTTCCTCTCAGTCACTACAGTCTGCTGCCCCTCATTCACCATAGTCGGATGCCATTAAGGTGTTCAACGACTCTGCTGGTGTAGGGAGATTGCTCTATGTTAAGCTAGGGTCATCGACCGACATTGTTCACTCCGGCCTCGTGTAACACATTGTAAAGGGTTTGAGCAGGATCTTTCCAAACCTTTTCAAGGCACGATACTTCCCTCTCCTCGTTTTTTTGGTTTTGTGGGACAACTCTCCTGTGCTGGAAGTTGGCAACAGCTCTACGTTATCAACAACAACCCCATCTGTGTTTGTGGTGTCGGCAGGTTCGACTATGTCAGTGTTAGTGGAAGTGTCGACAAGTTCGACCGCGTCAGTGGAAGTATCGACCATTTCGACTGTGTTAGTGTTGGTACAAGCGTCGACGAGTTCAACTGTGTCAGTGTTGGTGCAAGCGTCGACCACTTCGACTGTGTCAGCGTCGACCAATTCGACTATGTCAGTCTTTTTCTTCTTCTCCTTCTTCTTCTTCTTCTTTATGCTGTCGAAGAAAGCGTCGGTCAGTTCGAATGTGTCAGTGTTGGTGGAAGTGTCTACCAGTTCGACTGTGTCATTGTTGGTGGAAGTGTCGACCAGTTCGACTGTGTCAGTGTTGGTGCAAGCGTCGATCAGTTCGACCGTGTCAGTGGTGGTGCAAGCGCCGACCAGTTCCACTGTGTCAGTGTTGGTGCAAGAGTCGACTTGTTCGACTGTGTCAGTGTTGGTGGAAGCGTCGACAAGTTCGACTGTGTCAGTGTTGGTGCAAGCGTCGACCACTTCGACTGTGTCAGCATCGAACAATTCGACTATGTCAGTCTTTTTCTTCTTCTTCTCCTTAGTGTTTGTGAAAGCGTCGATCAGTTCGAATGTGTCAGTGTTGGTGGAAGTGTCTACCAGTTCGACTGTGTCAGTGTTGGTGCAAGCGTCGATCAGTTCGACCGTATCAGTGGTGGTGCAAGCGTCGACCAGTTCGAATGTGTCAGTGTTGGTGCAAGAGTCGACTTGTTCGACTGTGTCAGTGTTGGTGGAAGCGTCGACCACTTCGACTGTGTCAGCGTCGACCAATTCGACTATGTCAGTCTTTTTCTTCTTCTTCTGAATGTTTGTGAAAGCGTCGATCAGTTCGACTGTGTCAGTATTGGTACAAGCGTCGACCAGTTCGACTGTGTCAGTGTTGGTGGAATTGTCGACCACTTCGACTGTGTCAGTGGTGGTGCAAGCGTCGACCAGTTCGACCGTGTCAGTGGTGGTGCAAGCGTCGACCAGTTCGACTGTGTCAGTTTTTGTGCAAGAGTCGACTTGTTCGACTGTGTCAGTGTTGGTGGAAGTGTCGACCAGTTCGACTGTGTCAGTGGTGGTGCAAGCGTCGACCAGTTCGACTGTGTCTGTGTTGGTGCAAGTGTCGACCGCTTCGACTGTGTCAGTGTTTGTAAAAGCGTCGACCAGTTCGACTCTGTCAGTATTGGTACAAGCGTCGACCAGTTCGACTGTGTCAGTGTTGGTACAAGCGTCGACTACTTCGACCGTGTCAGTGTTGGTGCAAGCGTCGACCAGTTCGACTGTGTCAGTGTTGGTCCAAGCGTCGACTAATTCAATTGATTCTTTCTCGAGCATCTTAATTTTCAATGCGTTGAACTCAATTTCTAGCTTCTTATGGTCCACTGTTTGTTGTGTGAGTTGAGCAATGCACTTCCTTATTTTCCAGAGAAGTGCTAGGATTATACCTCCGAATGCCAACACCACCATATCCAACAGAACTTCCCTGGCAGGAAGGTATCGGCCGAAGAGACGACAGATGCGCTATCCTAGTGATACTTTTTTTACGGGCTGCCTAGCGATCTCGAGGAGTGCCACTATGTTTTTCAAGGCATGTATGGAAATCAGAAGGTCACTGATGACTGGGATGTCAATTTCTGGGATATAGGTAGGTAAGTCTATGGGTTCCAAGACAACCTTTCCCACCAAAGGTATAGAAATACCATTATCGATGACATGCTTCTTCTCAACTATTCGCTTTAATCTTTCGACTTCACCGAGTAAAATCGGATTCACACTCCATTTGATTAGCACAAATCCCACGGCCAGAGCGATCACCGTTGCGAACACGCTTGCTATCACTCTCCTATTAAGTCTCATCTTTATTTTCTTTAAAGACTTGATATTCCTTCTGAACGGACATCAAGGAATGTGCTAGATGGTGAATAAAAGGAAACTTCACAACCTTATCAGTAATGTGACTACTGTAGTTAAAACATCCAGGAGAGAAGTGATGTATGTAATGGGAGGATGGAGATGACTGATTATGGGGTAATGAAGTTTGTGCAGAAAGAACCGAGGTAGAGTCAGGCGTGTGCTCAGACAGCGAGATTTCAGTAGTGGAGGGAATAACGTAAGGAGGAGCTTTAGTAGTGTAGTTAAGGAAATACTGGTATTGAGGAAGTGGTAACGGTGAAGTGTGGCAATTACTGATGAAGCGTAGTAATTAAGAAATGAAGACGGAGATGTATATTGTCTATTGTGGTGATGTGGCTTTATTGATATATCATATAATAAAGCGTAAAATAGAGCCAAGTGCTAAAATGCTGTTATTAAGTTCGCAAAAGCTTGTAAGATGTAAAAAAAAAAAAAAAAGTCACGCAGCTAATGTGTGGTAATTCACCTCTTTGATCAGTGTACATTTCAAGGGTAAATGTGGTTGGAACAGCGAGGAACATTGGAAGCTTTCATAACGACATTAGTGTCATAATAAAGTGACCGCTACGAAAGTTCGGAGTTCTAGTGGTGTAGAGTATATTATCTTCACTACTGAAATATGAAGCTGTAACTAATGGCAGCTTATTGTCGCTACAGAAGTCCGGAGTTCTAGTGCTGTACAGTATATTATCTTCACTACTGAAGTATGAAGCCTTAGCTAATGGTAGCTTATTGTCGCTACAGAAGTCCGGAGTTCTAGTGCTATAAAGTATATCACCTTCACTACTGAAGTATGAAGCTCTAGCTAATGGCAGTTTATTGTCGCTACGGAAGTCCGGAGTTCTAGTGGTGTACAGTGTATTATCTTCACTACTGAAGTATGAAGCGCTAGCTAATGGCAACCTTTTGTCGCTACGGAAGTCCCGAGTTCTAGTGCTATACAGTGTATTATCTTCACTACTGAAATATGAAGCTCTAGCTAATGGCAACCTTTTGTCGATACGGAAGAATCTTCAGAATTTTGTCACTAGACATCTGGACTTCCACAGAAAGAAAAAGCTACCATTGAATAGAGCTTCATACTTCGGTAGTGAAGATAATACACTGTACAGCACTAGAACTCCGGACGTCTGCAGTGACAAAAGGCTGTCACTGACTAGAGACTCATAATTCAGTAGTGAAGATAATACATTGTACAGCACTAGAGCTCCGGACTTCCGTAGCGACAATAAGCTGCCATTAGCTAGTGCTTCATACTTCAGTAGTGAAGATAATACACTTTACAGCACTAGAACTTCGAACTTCCATAACAACAAAAGGCTGTCATTACCTAGAGCTTCATACTTCAGTAGTGAAGATAAACTGTACAGCACTAGAACTCGGGACTTCCTTAGCGAGAAAAAGCTGCCATTAATTAGAGCTTCATACTTCAGTAGTGAAGATGATACACTTTACAGTACTAGAACTTCGAACTTCCATAACAACAAAAGGCTGTCATTACCTAGAGCTTCATACTTCAGTAGTGAAGATAATACACTGTACGGCACGAGAACCCCGGACTTCCGTAGAGATAATAAGGTGCCATTAGCTATAACTTCATACTTCAGTAGTGAAGATAATACGCTGTATAGCGCTAGAACTCCGGACTTCCGTAGCGACAAAAGGTTGCCATTAGCTAGAGCTTCATACTTCAGTAGTGAAGATAATACACTTTACAGCATTAGAACTTCGAACTTCCATAACAACAAAAGGCTGCCATTACCTAGAGCTTCATACTTCAGTAGTGAAGATAATACACTGTACAGCACGAGAACCCCGGACTTCCGTAGCGACAGTAAGGTGCCATTAGCTATAACTTCATACCTCAGTAGTGAAGATAAACTGTATGGCACTAGAGCTTCATATTTCAGTAGTGAAGATAATACACTGTGCAGCACTAGATCTTCGAACTTCCAAAGCGAGAAAAGTCTGCCATTGACTACAGCCTGTACCAAGCTTACTTTTGACGAATGTCTACATTAACACACTAAAGTTGATTATGAAACGGGATAGAAATTTCAAATTATCATATGATTTCCGAAAACATACAATAGTGCAGCTATTGCAATATATGTAAAACTGGAACTCAAGAGATCTGTAATGAAGCTAGTACAATATCATCACTCCAGTACTTGCATTACCCCACTTCAGTAGATATAGTACTACACCAACCCAATTCAGTAGAGAAGGTACTACACTACCCCACTTCATGTAAAAATAAAGAGGGAAATTGAAGGTTTAGTATAAATCCCCTTTGATGGCACCAAAGGCCATTCCAAGGGGAATAGCGGCGTCCAAAGGGAAAGAACCAGATTAAAGGTTTACCTTAAAGACACTTTGGTGATGGCAAAGGCCAATAGAGTGACGTGGCGGCATCCAAAATTAAAGAGGGAAATTGAAGGTTTAATATAAATCCCCTTTGACGGCGCCAAAGGTCATTACAGGGGCATAGCGGTATCCAAAGGAAAAGAAACGAATTAAAGGTTTACCTTAAAGCCCCTTTTGGGATGTCAAAGGCCAATAGAGTGGCGTGTAAGCAACCAAAAATTAAGAGAGAAATTGAAGGTTTAACTTAAATCCCCTTTGGCATCGCCAAAGGCCATTACAAGGGAATAGCTGCATCCAGAGAGAAAGAGACAAATTGAAAGGTTTACTTTAAAGCCCTTTTGGGGGTGCCAAATGCCAGTAGAATGGCGTGGCGACATCCAAAAATAGAGTAATTGATGGTTTAATCTAAACCCCTTTTGGCGGTGCCAAAAGCCATTACAGGGGCATAGCGGCATCCAAAGGGAAAGAAAAAAAGTGAAGGTTTACCTTAGAGGTCCTTTGGGGGTGCCAAAGGCCAATAGAATGGCGTGGAGGCATCCAAAAATAAAGAGGGAAATTGAAGGTTGAATTTAATTCCCCTTTGGCGGCGCCAAAGATCATTACAGGGGAATAGCGGCATCCAGAGGAAAAGAGACAAATTGAATGTTTTTAAAGCCCATTTGGGGGATACCAAAGTGCAATACAAAGGCGTGGCGGCATCTGAAAATAAAGAGGGAAATTGAAAGTTTAATTCAAAGTCCCTTTGGAGGCGCCAAAGGACATTACAGGGGCATAGTGGAATCCAGAGGGAAAGAGACAAATTGAAGGTTTTCTTTAAAGCCCGGTTGGGGGTGACAGAGGCCAATAGAGTGACGTGGCGGCATCCAAAAATAAAGAGGGAATTTGAAGGTTTAATCTAAATCCCCTATTGGGGCGCCAAAGGCCATTACAGGGTACAACTTCGTCCAAAGGGAAAGAAACAATTTGAACCTTTACTATAAAACCCCTTTGGAGGTGCCAAAGGCAATAGAGTGGTGTAGCTGCATCCAAAAATAAAGAGAGAAATTTAAGGCTTAATCTAAATCCCCTTTGGCGGCGCATAGCGTCATCCAGAGTAAAAGAGACAGATTGAAGATTTACTTTAAAGCCCCTTTGGTGGTGCCGACAGCCAATAGATTGGCGTCGCGGCATCTAAAATTAAGAGGGAAATTGTAGGTTCAATCTAAATCCCCTTTGGAGGCGGCAAAACCTATTACAGGGGCATAGCAAAAGACAAACTGGAGGTGCAGCAGAAGACAACCTGAAGGTGCGCAGAGAGACACCTGAAAATATTGAGAGAAGACAACCTGGAGGTATAGCAGAAGACCACCCTGGAGGTCCAGTAAAAGACAACATGGCGGTGCAGCAGATGAGTAACCTGAAGATGGAGCAGAAGAAAGCTGAGGTTAGCAGAAGACACTGGAGGTACAGCAGAAGACAACTGGGGTTACAGCAGAAGACAACCTGAAGGTGCAGCAGAAGACAAACTGGAGGTGCAGCAGAAGAAAGAGAAGGTGCAGCAGAAGACAACCTGGAGGTACAGCAGATGAAAACTGGAGGTTCAGCAGAAGAGAACTGGAGGTACAGCAGAGGACAGTCTGGAGGTCCAGTAGATGACAACCGGAAGGTATAGCAGAAGAAAACTGGAGGTATAAAGAAGAATTGGAAGGGGGAAAAAAATTAAGGGGATAAAAACATATTCACACATCTTCTATATACTGTTTTTATAAGTGTATATCGAGCTAAATTATCGTAAAAGTGTCAGATCAGTAGTGGTTATCATTTTAACACACTCTCTCTCTCCACAAATTGAGACCAGTACTCATCTCACACGCGACTCGCTCGCTCTATATTTAACTTGTGAGTATTATACTTGTATCTATTAATGTCATCTACTTGTTACTCGCTCTATTTGTGTGTATCAATCTAATTTTTTTCTTAAGCTTTTATTCATCTTCTCCCCCCTTAACAAAACTCCTCTCCATCTTACCTCTCTAATCCTTACCTCTCCATTCTTACTTCCCTATCTTTCCTCTTCCATTTTAACCTCTCCAATTCTATCTTTCACATTTTACTTATACCTTTTATCTTCCAATCATCCATACATACTTACTATATTCACTCTTACATCATCAAAAAACACACACAAACCAAACAAATAACACCAAAACACAAAAAACTAAAAAAACAACACCTACATATCAGACAAACAACAAATTCACTCTTCTCCTCAAAAAAAAAACATAAAATCACATATAATTCAATAGCATCTCAACAAATGATCTACAGCAGACTAATCACACTTAAACACAAAAAACCTTAACTACAGTTCTAGCTTCATCTCACTGAAAAATTAGTCATAATCAAAAATCAACACACAAGACAGAAACTCAACTAGAAAACCCAACTACCAATAAAAACCTACTCTATCCATACAAAACAAACAACTAATACAATAATAAGAGATACACATATAAAAATCTTCTAACATATATCATATCTAACCACTCTTATACACCACAAAACACCTCCAACAAACCATCCACACCAAACACAACCCCACTCTCAGACAATCCCAACAACCACAACCACCCACAAACTCCATACATCATAAAAACACTTTACTAGATTATCATATACAACAAAACATATTCAGACCCAACAATAACTCTACACAAACTCTAAACCTCACCAACCACAACACACAACACCAAACCAAACAAAAACAAACACACACACCCAAAAAAAACCCACACAACCACACAAAAACACTCCACTCATCTCACATCAAAACAACACTAACCATCCATCCCCCCTATTACTCACACCACACACTCACTCCACAAACACAACCTCTCCTTCATACACCACCTCAAACCTCACCAACACAACCACACAATCTACCCCATATTCACCCCAACACTATAAACACCAACACTACCCTAGATATAGATAGAAAAACATAAACACCAACCAACTCAAATACTCTCTACATATACCTCCTCACTACACCTCCCCAACAAACCTATATCTCCTTCAATTAAATACTATCCATTCAACCCCAGCTCATACTATCCTCATTTACTTACATCCCCTCCAACACACCCATTCTTTACCCTACTCCTTCCATTACGCTACCCTACTCGCTCAACCACATACTTACCTATCCATCTCCATCTATTACTCCCTCTCTCCTCTTTATCTACTCTACACGTCAGTCAATTCCTCCGCTCACACTGATACTGACCTCGTAACCTCTCTCGCTCCTAACCTCCTCTATCTCCACCCTATTAATACTCTAACTCCTACATCCCTCACACCCCATACTCTATCTGTCCCCTAGCTACTTCTATACTCATCTGACACCTCGCACACAGCACTCTGCTCGCTCGCCACTAACTTAACAACACCTACTATGAGATAGATATATATTGTATGATATGATACCAATGACATCTTAGAGATATAGAGATGACTTGTTCTATCTCCTCCCATCTCCTTATCTCCTTCATACTTACCGCTAACTCCTGTCCCGCAATCCTATCTTACGCCCTACTCGCATATCCCCAAATCACCTTAACCCCCTAGTGCACCTCTCGAGTGTCTCAGTATCGCAGACACAGGCGATTAGTGTTCTCATCGTAATATATATAAGTCAGAAACCCACCTCCCCATTAACAACCTCACCAGTAAACTCCTCCACATCACCCTGCTACTCATACGTGTGTCCATCAACCATCTAGAGCTCATCCAACTCTCCTCCACATCTTACCTTCTCCTCATCCTCTGTCTCTAATCGCTTCCCATATATGATCCTCGTCGCTTTAAGATGTGTTATTCTGTCGTGTCTTCAATGTAGACCTTAGTTTCCATCCTCTACCGTGTCCTCCCACACCCTCTTCTTTCAGTCTCATACGATTCTCCCAACCCTTGTCCTTAACTTACCTCCTCTTATACTGTTTTCTGACTGTGTCTACTGTGTGTCACCCTATCCTCACCCTTGACACCCTAATGTCTTGCTACCTACATTTAAGTCAACTCTATTCTCCTTCCCCTGCTCACGTACCTTGCATTAGCATAAATTATATCCAACACCTGTACATCCTCTGTGTGTCGCGTTCCATCTTCTTAACACTATTTCACACATATAGCTACCGCAGAGATCCACAAAATATCAGAACTCCTGATAATACTGCACGCTGACCAATCAATATAGAGCCGCCGAGACGTATGCGCAGACACTCAACGAGTGAGTCCTTGTTCAGCTGTACCCATGCGCACTTCGAAACGCCACACCCATTATAATAGTCCATCCTATAAAAAGCAAATCCCTATCCTTAACTAAGAGAGTGTTGACCGTACCTCAGAAGAGAGTCAGTGTTCATACGCACCTCTAGGTGCTCGTGTGTCATCTAAGATCATATTTAGCATGAGATCCTTGTACTGATCGTAGTGAATGACTGCAAGACTTCTATCGACACTCTCAACTCTTACTTGCGCTCGAAACACTCATTTACAGTCTTAGAACCTTCACGTGTGCATCCTAGTGTCTATATACATCGATTGGCATGTCTGCCCCTCTCATATATATACAAGTAAATAGACGCTGCCTTACTGATACTTGTGAAGTCAATTTTGGCCAGCGCCTCCAGCAAGTCGTCTCGCAGCCGTGCCTAAACCCGTCCACAGGAACATGAACATATCCATAATCTCAGTGTGCAAACATCCACATTCACCATACCACTCTTGCCGCTGCTAGAAATACTCTGCGAGAGGATAGTAACTTCATTACTCGCTGTCAAGACCTGTTGTCAGAGACCTAAGTGAAGTCTATGGGTACACACTACGAAGGCCTAATCCCATGAGCGATACGGCAGTGCTCACTGATGCCTCAAGTGTCACGTGGAGTGGATTCGCGAATAATTTGTCTGAGAACAATGTGGTTTAAGAGAGGAGACTATCACACATATATAGACATGATTACCCGCCACGTTGCATTGTGAGTCGAGAATAGTACGGGCAAATAGAGTGCAACCTTAACCTTATGTTTGTGCTGTTTAGTTCCTCTTCCGTTACGGAAAGCCTTTCTTGTCCTCGTGGCTCATTGCGAAACTGGACAATTATTTTATGGTACAAAAAAAAAAAATCAATTTTGAAACCAATCTTGAGCGGAAGACGTTCAACAGAACATAAGAAGGGTTGCTGCTTTGAAGTACCCGGCTGACGTCCTCTAACAGGCGGTGCTTGGGCATGACCGACCAAATCTTTGGGCCGATATTTTGTGGGTTCAGAACCCCGCCCTTCTCATGACGTCACTCGGTAACTCATTGCAGCAACCCTACCTTATGTTGTGTTCACGGAGGTCTTTCTTAGCCTCGCTGGCTCATTTGAATGACGACACTTTATGGTAAAAAGATAAGGGCACTCTGAGCGGAAGACGGTCCAAACAGGAGAACATAAGGTAGGGTTGCTGCGTTGAAGTACCCGGATGACGTCATGTGATAGGTGGGGCATGGAATTGACCGACCAATCATTGATCAGATAATTTGTAGGGACAGAGCCCCATCCTCCTCATGACGTCACCCGGTTAGCTCAGAGTAGCAACCCTACCTTATGTTGTGCTGTTTGGTTCCTGCTCCGCTCATTGTGGCCTGCCTTGTTTGGCCTCGCTGGATTATGTAAAATGACGACGGCTTTATCCTGCTGAAATACGACTCTGAGCGGAAGAAGGTGCAAACAGGAGAATATAAGATAGGGTTGCTGCACTGAAGTAGCCGGCTGAAGTCATCTGATAAGTGGGGCCTGGACATGACCAATCATTGGCCAGATGGTTTATAGCTACAAAATCTCGTGCTTCTCATGACGTCACCTGGGCAACTCAGAGTAGCAACATACCTTATGTTGTGCGGTTTGGTTCCTCTTCCCCTCACAATATCCCTGTTTGGCCACGGTGGCTTATGTGAAATGACGACGGCTTTATCCTGCTCAATTGCGACTCTGAGTGAAAGACGGTCCAAACACAGGAAAACATATGATAGGGTTGCTGCGTTGAAATACACGGCTGACGTCAACTTATAGGCGGGGCATGAGCATAACAAGTCATTGGACAGATAGTTTGAGGATTACAGAGCTCCGACCTTCTCTAGACGACACCCGGGAGCTCAAAGTAGCAACCCTACCTTATGATGTGCTGTTTGGATTCTCTTCTGGTTATGTCGCCTTTCTTGGCCTCGCTGGTTCATTCATGTGAATGTTGATTCTTTGATAAGCTCTGTCAACTGCTGAAATGCGAGTCTGGAAGTAAGACGGTCCAAACAGAACATAAGGTAGGGTTGGTGTGTTGAAGTATCCCAATGACGTCATCTGATAGGTGGGGCCTCGAACTTACCGACCAATCACTGATCAGATAATCTGTGGGTTCAGAGCCCCACCCTTTTCATGACGTCACCCGGGAGCTCAGAGTAGCAACCCTACCTTATGATGTCCTGTTTGGTTTCTCTTCCGCTCACGGTCGTCTTTCTTGGCCTCGCTGGCTCATTCATTTGAATGTTGACTCTTTAATAAGCTCAGTCAACTCCTGAAATGCGACTCTGGGCGGAAGAGGTCCAAACTGGAGAACATAAGGTAGGGTTCCTGAGTTGAAGTAGCCGGCTGACGTCGTGTGATAGGTGGGGCTTGGACATGACCAATCATTGGTCAGATGGTTTATAGGTACAAAATCCCGCCCTTCTCATGACGTCACTCGGGCAACTCAGAGTAGTAACCCTACCCATATGTTGTCCTGTTTAGTTCCTCTTCCGCTCTAAAAGGCCTTTCTTGGCCTCACTGGCTCATGCAAAATGGCAATTCTTTATGGTAAAAAAGATAAAAAAAACTGGTGAAACCAACTCTGAGCGGAAGACGGTCCAAACAGGAGAACATAAATTGGGTTGCTGCTTTGAAGTACCCGGCTGACGTCATCTGATGGGCGGAGCCTGGGCATGACCGACCAAGTCTTTGTGTCGATATTTTGTGGATTCAGAGCCGCGCCCTTGTCATGACGTCACCCGGTAACTCATTGCAGCAACCCTACCTTATGTTGTGCTATTTGGTTCCTCTTCCGCTCATGGAGGCCTTTCTTAGCCTCGCTGGCTCATTTGAATGACGACACTTTATGGTAAAAAGATAAGGGCACTCTGAGCGGAAGACGGTCCAAACAGGAGAACATAAGGTAAGGTTGCTGCGTTGAAGTACCCGGATGGCGCCATATGATTGGTGGGGCTTGGGATTGACCGGTCAATCATTGATCAGATAATTTGTAGGGCCAAAGCCCCGACCTTCTCATGACGTCACCCGGTTAGCTCAGAGTAGCAACCCTACCTTATGTTGTGCTTTTTGGTTCCTCTTCCGATCACGGTGGCCTTGTTTGGCCTCGTTGGATTACGTGAAATGACAACGGCTTTATCCTGCTGAAATGCGACTCTGAGCGGAAGACGGTCCAAACAGGAGAATATAAGATAGCGTTGCTGCGTTGAAGTAGCCGGCTGACTTTGTCTGATAGGTGGGGCTTGAACATGACCAATTATTGGTCAGATGGTTTGTTTACAGGTACAAAATCTCGCCATTCTCATGACGTCACTCGGGCAACTCAGAATAGCAACCGTACCTTATGTTGTGCTGTTTCGTTCCTCTTCTGCTTACGGGGGGCCTTTCTTGGCCTCGCTGGCTCATGCGAAATGACAATTCTTTATGATAAACGAAAACAAAAACACGGTCAACTGCTGAAACCCAACTCTGAGTGGATGACGGTCCAAACAGGAGAACATAAGATAGGGTTGCTGTGTTGAAGTACGCAGCTGACGTCATCTGATAGGCGGGGCCTGGGTATAACAAATCATTGGACACATACTATGTGGATTACAGAGCTCCGCCCTCATGACATCACCCGGGAGCTCAGAGTAGCAACCCTACCTTATGATGTGCTGTTTGTTTTCTCTTCCGCTCACGGAGGCCTTGTGTGGCCACGCTGGATCATTCATGTGAATATTGACTCTTTAATAAGCTCGGTCAACTGCTGAAATGCGACTCTGGGCGGAAGACGGTCCAAGCAGAACATAAGTTAGGTTTCTTGCGTTGAAGTAGCCGGCTGACGTCATCTGATAGGTGGGGATTAGGATTGACCACCCAATCATTGATCAGATAATTTGTGGGTTCAGAGCCCCGCCCTTCTCATGACGTCACCCGGTTAGCTCAGAGTAGCAGCCCTACCTTATGTTGTACTGTTTGCTTCCTCTTCCTCTCTCGGTGACCTTGATTGATCTCACTGGATTATGTGAAATGACGACGGCTTTATCCTGCTGAAATGCGACTCTGAGCGAAAGACGGTCCAAACAGCAGAAAATAAGATAGGGTTGTTGTGTTGAAGTACCCGGTGACGTCATCTGATAGGTGAGGCCAGGGCATAACCAGTTAGGGGATTACAGAGCTCCACCCTCCTAATGACGTCACCTGGGAGCTCAGAGTGGCAACCCTACCTTATAAGGTGCTGTCTGGTTTCTCTTCCGCTCACGGTGGCCCTTCTTGGCCTCACTGGCTCATTCATTTGAATGTTGACTCCTTTAATAAGCTTGATCAACTGCTGCAACCCAACTCTGAGCGGAAGACGGTCCAAACAGGAGAAAATAAGATAGAGTTGCTGCTTTGAAGTACCCGGTGACGTCATCTGATAGGCGAGGCATGGGCATGACCGACCAAATCTTTGGGCAGATATTTTTTGGGTTCAGAGCCCCGCCCTTCTCATCACGTCACCAGGTAGCTCAGCCCAGCAATCCTACCTTATGTTGTGCTATTTGGTTCCTCTTCCACTCACGGAGGTCTTTTTTAGCCTCGTTGGCTCATTTGAATGACGACATTTAAGGTAAAAAAAAAAAAGGGCATTCTGAGCGGAAGACGGTCCAAACAGGAGAACATAAGGTAGGGTTGCTGCGTTGAAGTAGCCGGCTGACGTCAGCTGATAGGTGGGGTTTGGGATTAACCGACCAATCATTCATCAGATAATTTGTTGGTTTAGAGCCCCGCCCTTCTCATGACATCACCCGGGTGCTCAGAGTAGCAACCCTACCTTATGATGTGCTGTTTCGTTTTTCTTCCGCTCACGTCGCCTTTTTTGGCCTCGCTGGCTCATTCATGTGAATGTCGACTCTTTGATAAGCTCGGTCAACTGCTGAAATGAGACTCTGGATGGAACACGGTCCAACAGAACATGGGGTAAGGTTGGTGTGTTAAAGTACCCGGATGACGTCATCTGATAGGTGGAGCCTGGGTATAACCAATCAATGGACAGATATTTTGTGGATTACAGAGCTCCGCCATCATGACGTCACCCGGGAGCTCAAAGAAGCAACTCTTCCTAATAATGAGCTGTTTCGTTCCTCTTCCGCTCACGGAGGCCTTGTTTGGCCTCGCTGGCTCATTCATGTGAATAATCACTCTTTAATAAGCTCAGTCAACTCCTGAAATGCGACTCTGGGCGGAAGACGGTCCAAACAGGAGAACAGAAGGTAGGGTTGCTGTGTTGAAATAGCCGGCTGACGCCGTATGATAGATGGGGCTTGGACATGACCAATCAGTCATTTGTCAGATAGTGTGCAAAATCCCGCCCTTCTCATGACGTCACTTGGGCAACTCAGAGTACCAACCCTACCTTATGTTGTGCTGTTTGGTTCCTCTTCCGCTCACGGAGGCCTTTCTTGGCGTTGCTGGCTCATGCGAAATGACAATCCTTTATGATAAACAGAAAGAAAAACACGGTCAACTGCTGAAACCCAACTCTGAGCGGAAGACAGTCCAAACAAGAGAACATAAGAAGGGTTGCTGCTTTGAAGCACGCGGTGACGTCATCTGATAGGCGGGGCCTGGGAATGACAGACCAAATTTTTGGGCAGATATTTTGAGGGTTCAGAGCCCCTCCCTTCTCATGACGTCACCAGGTAGCTCAGCGCAACAACCCTACCTTATGTTGTGCTATTTAGTTTCTCTTCCACTCACGGAGGTCTTTCTTAGCCTTGCAGGCTCATTTGAATGACGACATTTATGGAAAAAAAAAAGGTCACTTTGAGCGGAAGACGGTCCAAACAAAACATAAGGTAGGGTTGCTGTGTTGAAGTACCCGGATGACGTCATCTTATAGGTGGGCTTTGGGATTGACCGACCAATCATTGATCAGATAATATGTGCGTTCAGAGCCCCGCCCTTCTCATGACGTCACCCGGGAGCTCAGAGTAGCAACCATACGTTATGATGTGCTGTCTGGTTTCTCTTCCGCTCACGGTGGCCTTTCTTGGCCTCGCTGGCTCATTCATGTGAATGTTGACTCTTTAATAAGCTCGGTCAACTGCTGAAATGCGACTCCGTGCGGAAGACGGTCGAACAGAACACAAGATAGGGTTGGTGCGATGAAGTACCCGGACCAATAATTGATCAGATAATTTCTGGATTCAGAACCCCGCGCTTCTCTTGACCTCACCCGGGTAGCTAAGAGTAGCAACCCTACCTTATGTTGTGCTGTTTGGTTTCTCTTCCGCTCACGGTAGCCTTCTTTGTCCTCGATGGCTTATGTGAAATGACGACGGCTTTTATCCTGCTGAAATGTGACTCTGAGCGGAAGACGGTCCAAACAGGAAAGCATAAGATAGGTTTGCTGCGTTGAAGTACCCGGCTGACGTCATCTGATAGGTGGGGCCTGGGTATAACCAATCATTTGACAGATATTTTGTCGATTACAGAGCTCCCCCCTCATGACGTCACCCGGGAGCTCAGAGTAACAACCCTACCTTATGATGTGTTGTTTGGTTCCTCTTCCGCTCACGGAGGCCTTGTTTGGCCTCGCTGGATCATTCATGTGAATGTTGAATCTAATAAGCTCGGTCAACTGCTGAAATGCGACTCTGGGCGGAAGACGGTCCAAATAGGAGAACATAAGGTAGGGTTGCTGCGTTGAAGTAGCCGGCTGACGTCGTCTGATAGGTGGGGCTTGGACATGACCCATCATTTGGTCAGATGGTTTATAGGTACAAAATCCCGCCCTTTTTATGACTTCACTCGGACAATTAAGAATAGCCACCCTACCTTATGTTGTGCTGTTAGGTTGTTCTTCCGCTCACGGAGACCTTTCTTGGCCTCGCTGGCTCATGCAAAATGACAATACCATAAACCCAACTCTGAGCGGAAGACAGTCCAAACGGGAGAACATAAGAAGGGTTGCTGCTTTTAAGTACACGCATGACGTCATCTGATAGGTGGGGCCCTGGGCATGACCAACCAAATCTCTGGGAAGATATTTTGTGGGTTCAGAGCCCTGCCCTTCTCATGACGTCACCCAGTAGCTCAGAGCAGGAACCCCCCTACCTTATGTTGTGCTATTTGGCTCCTCTTCAGCTCATGTAGGCCTTTCTTAGCCTCGCTGGCCCATTTGAATGACGACACTTTATGGTATAAAAATATGGGCACTCTGATTGAAAGACCGTCCAAATAGAACAAAGGTTCGATGCTTGGGATTGACCAACCAATCATTGATCAGATAATTTGTAGGGCCAGAGTCCTGACGTTCTCATGACGTCACCCGGGTAACTCAGAGTAGCAACACAACCTTATGTTGTGCTGTTTGCTTCCTCTTCCGATCACGGTGGCCTTGTTTGGGCTCGCTGGATTATGTGAAATGACGACGGATTTATACTACTGAAATGCGACTCTGAGCGGAAGAGGGACCAAACAGGAGAACATAAAGATAGGGTTGCTGCGTTGAAGTACCCGGCTGACGTCATCTAATAGATGGGGCCTGGGTACAAGCAATCAATAGACAGATATTTTGTGGAATACAGAGCCCCGCCCGTATGACGTCACCCGGGAGCTCAGAGTAGCAATTCTTCCTTATGATGTGCTGTTTGGTTCCTCTTCCGCTCACGGAGGCCTTATTTGGCCTCGCTGGCTCATTCATGTGAATGTTGACTCTTTAATAAGCTCTGTCAACTGCTGAAATGCACCTCTAGGCAGAAGACGGCCCAAGCAGGAGAACATATGGTCGGTTTGCTGCTGTGAAGTAGCCGGCTGACATTATCCGATAGGTGGGGATTGGAATTGACCACACAATCATTGATCAGATAATTTGTGGGTTCAGAACCCCGCCCTCCTCATGAAGTCACCCGGGTAGCTCAGAGTAGCAAAACCCTACCTTATGAGGTGCTGTCTGGTTTCTCTTCTGCTCACGGTGGCCCTTCTTGGCCTCACTGGCTCATTCATTTGAATGTTGACTCCTTTAATAAGGCTCGATCAACTGCTGAAACCCAACTCTGAGCGGAAAACGGTCCAAACAGGAGAACATAAGATAGGGTTGCTGCTTTGAAGTACCCGGTGACGTCATCTGATAGGCGAGGCCTGGGCAGGACCGACCAAATCTTTGGGCAAATATTTTGTGGGTTCAGAGCCCCTCCATCCTCATATCGTCAGCCAATAGCTAAGCGCAGCAACCCTACCTTATGTTGTGCTATTTGGTTCCTCTTCCGCTCACGGAGGCTTTTCTAAGACCTCGCTGGCTCATTTGAATGACGACATTTATGGTAAAAAAAAAAAAGGGGCACTCTGGGCGGAAGACGGTCCAAACAGAACATAAGGTAGGGTTGCTGCTGTGAAGTATCCGGATGACGTCATCTGATAGGTGGGGTTTGGGATTGACCAACCATGACATCACCCGGGATCTCAGGAAAGCAATTCTACCTTATGATGTGCTGTTGGGTTTCTCTTCTGCTTACGGTGGCCTTGTTTGACCTCGCTGGCTTATGTGAAATGACGACGGCTTTATCCTGCTGAAATGTGACTCTGAGCGGAAGGCGGCCCAAAAAGGAAAACATAAGATAGGGTTGGTGTGTTGAAGTACCCGGCTGACGTCATATTAAAGGCGGGGCTTGGGTATAACCAATCATTGGACAGATTCTTTGTGGATTGCAGAGCTCCGCCCTCATGACGTCACCCGGCAGCTCAGAGTAGCAACCCTACCTTATGATGTCCTGTTTGGTTTCTCTTCCTCTCACGTCGCCTTTCTTGGCGTCGCTGGCTCATTCATGTGAATGTCGACTCTTTAATAAGCTCGGTCAACTGCTGAAATGCGACTCTGGGCGGAAGACGGTCCAAACATGAGAACATAAGGTAGGGTTGCTGCGTTGAAGTACCCAGCTGACGTCATCTGATAGGTGGGGATTGGGATTGACCGACGAATCACTGATCAGATAAGTTGTGGTTTCAGAGCCCCGCCCTTCTCATGACGTCACCCGGGTAGCTCAGAGTAGCAACCCTACCTTATGTTGTGCTGTTTGCTTCCTCTTCCGCTCACGGTGGCCTTGTTTGACCTCGCTGGATTATGTGAAATGACGACGCCCTTATCCTGCTGAATTGCGACTCTGAGCGGAAGATGGTCCAAACAGGAAAACATAAGATAGGGTTGCTGCGTTGAAGTACCCAGCTGATGTCATCTGATAGGCGGGGACTGAGCATAACCAGTCATTGGAATGATAGTTTATGGATTACAGAGCTCCGCTCTTCTCATGACGTCACCCGGGAGCTCAGTGTAGCAACCGTAGCAACCTTCCTCTAACTTTGCATGGGGTCAACCTTAGTTTACCTACATGTGTCGTCAAGCTTCCCTTACCTCCACGTGGCGTCAACCTTCTTCTACCTCCACGTGGCCTCAGCCTCCCTATACCTCTACGTGGCGTCATCCTTCATCTACCTCCCCGAGGTGTCAACCTTCCTCTACATCCACGTGGCGTCAACCTTTCTTTACCTCCAAGTGGCGTCAACCTTCTTCTGCGTATCGTCAAGGTTCCTCTACCTCCACATGGTGTCTACCTTCCTGAACCTCCACGAGACGTCAACATTCCTTTACCTCCACATGGCGTCAAACTTCCTATAAATTCATGTGGCGTCAATCTCCTTCTACCTCAACGTGGCGTCAACCTTCCGCTACCTCCACGTGGTGTTAACCTTCCTCTACCTCCACGAAGCGTCAACCTTCCTCTACCTCCACGTGGCGTCAACCTTTCTCTACCTACACGTGGCGTCAACCTTCCTCTACCATTACATGGCGTCAACCTTCGTTTGCCTACATGTGTCGTCAACCTTCCCTTACCTCCACGTGGCGTCAACCTTCTTCTACCTCTACGTGGCGTCAACCTTCCTCTACCTCTACGTGGCGACACCCTTCATCTACCTCCCCGAGGTGTCAACCTTCCTCTACTTCCACGTAGCTTCAACCTTCCTTTACCTTCACGTGGCGTCAACCTTCTACTTCCGCGTGTCATGAAGCTTCGTCTACCTCCACATGGCGTCTACCTTCCTGAAGCTATACGAGACGTCAACCTTCCTTTCCCTCCACATGGCGTCAACCTTCCTCTACCTCCACGTGGCGTCAGCCTTACTCTACCTTTATATGTCTTCAAACTTCCTTTAGCTCCATGTATCGTCAACCTTCCTCTACCTCCACGTGGCGTCAGCCTTACTCTACCTTTATATGTCTTCAAACTTCCTTTAGCTCCATGTATCGTCAACCTTCCTCTACCTCCACGTGGCGTCAGCCTTACTCTACCTTTATATGTCTTCAAACTTCCTTTAGCTCCATGTATCGTCAACCTTCCCGTACTTCATGTGGCGTCAACATTCTTCTACTTCTACGTGGCGTCAACCTTCTTCTACCTACATGTGGCGTCAACCTTCCTCTACCTTTATGTGGCGTCAACCTTCTTCTACCTCTAACTGACGTCAACCTTTCTCTACCTCCACGTGGCGTTAACCTTCCTCTACCTCCACGTGGCGCTAACCTTCCTCTTCCTTCCACGTGGCGTTAACTTTCCTTTACCTCAACGTGACGTCAACCTTCCTCTACCTCTACGAAGCGTCAACCTTCTTCTACGTCCACGTGGCGTCAACCTTTTTCTATCTTCTTGAAGCGTCAACCTTCCTCTACCTCCACGTGGCGTCAACTTTCCTTTACCTCCACGTGGCGTCAACCTTCCTTTACATTTTCATGGCGTCAAACTTCCTTTACCTCCATGTGTCGTCAACCTTCCTCTACCTCTACGAAGCGTCAACCTTCCTCTACCTCCACATGGCGTCAACCTTTCTCTATCTTCTTGAAGCGTCAACCTTCCTCTACCTCCACGTGGAGTCAACCTTCTTCTACCTCCACGTGGCGTGAACCTTCCTTTACCTCCACATGGCTTCAACCTTCCTCTAACTCCACGAGGCGTTAACCTTCCTTTACCTCCACATGGCGTCAACCTTCCTCTACCTCCACATGGCGTCAACCTTCCTCTACCTCCACGTAGCGTCAATTTTCGTCTACTTCCACGTGACGTCAACCTTCCTCTACATTTACATGACGTCAAACTTCCTTTACCTCCACATGGCTTCAACCTTCCTCTTCCTCCAGAAGGCGTTAACCCTCCTTTACCTCCACGTGGCGTCAACCTTCCTCTTCCTCCACGTAGCGTCAACCTTCTTCTACCTCCGAGTGGCATCAACCT
Source organism: Panulirus ornatus (assembly GCF_036320965.1). Taxonomy (NCBI): domain Eukaryota; kingdom Metazoa; phylum Arthropoda; class Malacostraca; order Decapoda; family Palinuridae; genus Panulirus; species Panulirus ornatus. The sequence continues at coordinate 1,430,972 of NC_092283.1, forward strand.
TCCTGTACATCCACGAGGCATCAACCTTCCTCTACCTTCATGTGGCGTCAACATTCTTCTACCTCTAAGTAACGTCAACTTTCTTCTACTTCCACATGACGGAGCCTTAATCTACCTCCAAGTGGCGTTAACCTTCCTCTACCTCCACGTGGCGTTAACCTTCCTCTACCTCTACATGGAGTCAACCTTCCTCAACCTCCATGACGTCAACTTGCCTTTACCTCCACGTGGCGTCAACCTTCCTCTACCTCCACGTGGCCTCAACTTTCTTTTACCTCTACGTGGCGTCAACCTTCCTCTACAATTACATGGCGTCAAACTTCCTTTACCTCCATGTGTCGTCAACCTTCTTCTTCCTCTACGAAGCGTAAACCTTCCTCTACCTCCACGTGGCGTTAACCTTCCTCTACATCCACGTGCCGTCAAACATTCTCTACCTACACGTGGCGTCAACCTTCCTCTACCTTTACATGGCGTCAACCTTTGTTTACCTACATGTGTCGTCAACCTTCCCTTACCTCCACGTGATGTCAAACTTCTTCTACCTCTACGTGGCGTCAACCTTCCTCTACCTCTACGTGGCGACACCCTTCATCTATCTCCCCGAGGTGTCAACCTTCCTCTACCTCCACGCGGCGTCAACCTTCCTGAACCTCTAGAAGACGTCAACCTTCCTCTACCTCCACATGGCGTCAACCTTCCTCTACCTCCACGTGGCGTCAACCTTACTCTACCTTTACATGTCGTCAACCTTCTTTTACCTCCATGTATCCTCAACCTTCTCCTACCTTCATGTGGCATCAACATTCTTCTACCTCTAATGGCGTCAACCTTCTTCAACCTCCACGTGGCGTCAACCTTTCTCTACCTTCATGTAGCGTCAACCTTCTACCTCCAACTAGCGTAAAACTTCCTCTACCTCCAAGTGGCTTCAACCTTCCTCTACATTTACATGGCGTCAAACTTCCTTTACCTCCATGTTTCGTCAACCTTCCTCTACCTCTACGAAGGGTCAGCCTTCCTCTTCCTCCACTTGGCGTTAACCTTTCTCTACCTTCATAAAGCGTCAACCTTCCTTTACCTCCACGTGGCGTCAGCCTTCTTCTACCCCCACGTGTCGTGAACCTTCCTTTACCTCCACATGGCTTCAACCTTCCTCTAACTCCACGAGGCGTTAACTTTCCTTTACCTCCACATGGCGTCAACCTTCCTCTACCTCCACGTAGCGTCAATTTTCGTCTACTTCCACGTGGCGTCAACCTTCCTCTACCTCTACGTGTCGTCACCGTTCCTTTACCTCCATGTGGCGTCAAAATTCTTCTACCTCTAAGTAGCGTCAACCTTCTTCTACCTCCACGTGGAGTCAAACTTCCTCTAGCTTCATGTGGCATTAGCCTTCTACCTCCACATGGCGTCAACCTTCCTCTACCACCAAGAGGCGTCCACCTTCGTTTACCTCCACGTGGCACCAACCTTTTTCTACCTCCACGTGGCGTCAACCTTCTACCTTCATGTGGCATTAGCCTTCTACCTCCACATGGCGTCAACCTTCCTCTACCTCCAAGAGGCGTCCACCTTCGTTTACCTCCACGTGGCGTCAACCTTCCTCTACCTCCACGTGGCGCCAACCTTACTCTACATTTACATGTCGTCAACCTTCCCATACCTTCATGTGGCGTCAACCTTCTTTCTACCTAAACGTGGCGTCAACCTTCCTCTACCTCCACGTGGCGTAAACCTTCCTCTACCTCCACGTGTCGTCAACCTTCCTCTACCTCCACGTGGTGTCAACCTTCCTCTACCTTTACATGGCGTCAACCTTCCTTTACCTCAATGTGTCGTCAACCTTCTTCTACCTCTACGAAGCGTCAACGTTCCTCTACCTACACGTGGCGTTAACCTTCCTCTACCTCCACGAAGCGTAAACCTTCCTCTACCTTCATGCGGTGTCAACCTTCTACCTACACGTGGCGTTAACCTTCCTCTACATCCACATGGCTTCAACCTTCCTTTACCTGCACGAGGCGTCAACCTTCCTTTACCTGCACGAGGCGTCAACCTTCCTCTACCTCCACGTGGCGCCAACCTTACTCTACATTTACATGTCGTCAACCTTCCTTTACCTCCATGTGTCGTCAACCTTCCCCTACTTTCATGTGGCGTCAACCTTCTTTCTACCTAAATGTGGCGTCAACCTTCCTCTACCTCCACGTGGCGTCAACCTTCCTCTACCTCCACGTGGCGCCAACCTTACTCTACATTTACATGTCGTCAACCTTCCCATACCTTCATGTGGCGTCAACCTTCTTTCTACCTAAACGTGGCGTCAACCTTCCTCTACCTCCACGTGGCGTAAACCTTCCTCTACCTCCACGCGTCGTCAACCTTCCTCTACCTCCACGTGGTGTCAACCTTCCTCTACCTTTACATGGCGTCAACCTTCCTTTACCTCAATGTGTCGTCAACCTTCCTCTACCTCTACGAAGCGTCAACGTTCCTCTACCTACACGTGGCGTTAACCTTCCTCTACCTCCACGAAGCGTAAACCTTCCTCTACCTTCATGCGGTGTCAACCTTCTACCTACACGTGGCGTTAACCTTCCTCTACATCCACATGGCTTCAACCTTCCTTTACCTGCACGAGGCGTCAACCTTCCTTTACCTGCACGAGGCGTCAACCTTCCTCTACCTCCACGTGGGGTCAACCTTCCTCTACCTCCACGTGGGGTCAAGTTTCCCCTACCTCCACTTGGCGTTAACCTTCCTCTACCTCCACATGGCGTCAACCTTCCTCAACCTCCACGAGGCGTCAACCTTCCTTTACCTCCACGTGGCATCAACCTTCCTGTACATCCACGAGGCATCAACCTCCCTCTACCTTCATGTGGTGTCAACATTCTTCTACCTCTAAGTAACGTCAACTTTCTTCTACCTCCACATGACGTCAGCCTTCCTCTACCTCCAAGTGGCGTTAACCTTCCTCTACCTCCACGCGGCGTTAACCTTCCTCTACCTCTACATGGAGTCAACCTTCCTCAACCTCCATGACACGTCAACTTGCCTTTACCTCCACGTGGCGTCAACCTTCCTCTACCTCCACGTGCCGTCAAACATTCTCTACCTACACGTGGCGTCAACCTTCCTCTACCTTTACATGGCGTCAACCTTTGTTTACCTACATGTGTCGTCAACCTTCCCTTACCTCCACGTGATGTCAAACTTCTTCTACCTCTACGTGGCGTCAACCTTCCTCTACCTCTACGTGGCGACACCCTTCATCTATCTCCCCGAGGTGTCAACCTTCCTCTACCTCCACGCGGCGTCAACCTTCCTTTACCTCCACGTGGCGTCAACCTTCTTCTACTTCCGCGTGTCGTAAAGCTTCCTCTACCTCCACATGGCGTCTACCTTCCTGAACCTCTACGAGACGTCAACCTTCCTCTACCTCCACATGGCGTCAACCTTCCTCTACCTCCACGTGGCGTCAACCTTACTCTACCTTTACATGTCGTCAACCTTCCTTTACCTCCATGTATCGTCAACCTTCCCCTACCTTCATGTGGCATCAACATTCTTCTACCTCTAAGTGGCGTCAACCTTCTTCAACCTCCACGTGGCGTCAACCTTTCTCTACCTTCATGTAGGGTCAACCTTCTTCTACCTCCAACTGGCGTCAACCTTCCTCTACCTCCAAGTGGCGCCAAAATCCTCTACATTTACATGGCGTCAAACTTCCTTTACCTCCATGTTTCGTCAACCTTCCTCTACCTCTACGAAGGGTCAGCCTTCCTCTTCCTCCACGTGGCGTTAACCTTTCTCTACCTTCATAAAGCGTCAACCTTCCTTTACCTCCACGTGGCGTCAGCCTTCTTCTACCTCCACGTGGCGTGAACCTTCCTTTACCTCCACATGGCTTCAACCTTCCTCTAACTCCACGAGGCGTTAACCTTTCTTTACCTCCACATGGCGTCAACCTTCCTCTACCTCCACGTAGCGTCAATTTTCGTCTACTTCAACGTGGCGTCAACCTTCATCTACCTCTACGTGGCGTCAACGTTCCTTTACCTCCATGTGGCGTCAAAATTCTTATACCTCTAAGTAGCGTCAACCTTCTTCTACCTCCACGTGGAGTCAGACTTCCTCTAGCTTCATATGGCGTCAGCCTTCTTCAACCTCAACGTGGTGTCGACCTTCCTCTACCTCCAAGTGGCGTTAACCTTCCTTTACGTGGCGTTAGCCTTCCTCTAGCTCCACATAGCGTCAACCTTCCTCTACCTTCAAGAGGCGTCAATCTTCCTTCATTTCCACGTTGCGTCAACCTTCCTCTACCTCCACATGGCGTCAACCTTCCTCTACCTTTATGTGGCGTCAACATTTTTCTACCTCTACGAGGCATAATCCTTCGTCTACCTCCAAGTGGCGTTAACCTTCCTCTACCTTCATGTGGCGTCAGCATTCTTCTACCTCTAAGTGGCACCAACCTTTTTCTACCTCCACGTGGCGTCAACCTTCTTCTACCTTCATGTGGCATTAGCCTTCTACCTCCACATGGCGTCAACCTTCCTCTACCTCCAAGAGGCGTCCACCTTCGTTTACCTCCACGTGGCGTCAACCTTCCTCTACCTCCACGTGGCGCCAACCTTACTCTACCTTTACATGTCGTCAACCTTCCTTTACCTCCATGTGTCGTCAACCTTCCCCTACTTTCATGTGGCGTCAACCTTCTTTCTACCTAAACTTGGCGTCAACCTTCCTCTACCTCCACGTGGCGTAATCCTTCCTCTACCGCCACGTGGTGTCAACCTTCCTCTACCTTTACATGGCGTCAACCTTCCTTTACCTCAATGTGTCGTCTACCTTCCTCTACCTCGACGAAGCGTCAACGTTCCTCTACCTACACGTGGCGTTAACCTTCCTCTACCTCCACGAAGCGTAAACCTTCCTCTACCTTTATGCGGCGTCAACCTTCTTCTACCTACACGTGGCGTTAACCTTCCTCTACATCCACATGGCTTCAACCTTCCTTTACCTGCACGAGGCGTCAACCTTCCTGTACCTCCACGTAGCGTCAGCCTTCCTTTAACTCCACGTAGCTTCAACCTTCCTCTACCTCCACGTGGGGTCAACCTTCCTCTACCTCCACGTGGGGTCAATTTTCCCCTACCTCCACTTGGCGTTAACTTTCCTCTACCTCCACATGGCGTCAACTTTCCTCAACCTCCACGAGGCGTCAACCTTCCATTACCTCCACGTCGCGTCAACCTTCCTCTATCTCCACGTGGCGTCAACCTTCTTCTATCTCCACGTGGCATCAACCTTCCTCTACCTTTACATGTCGTTAACCTTCCTTTACCTCTATGTGTCGTCAACATTCCCCTACCTTCATATGGCGCCAACATTTTTCTACCTCTACGTGGGATTTGCCTTCTTTTACTTCCACGTGACGTCAACCTTTCTCTACCTTTAAATGGCGTCAACCTTCTTTTACCTCCATGTGTTGTCAACCTTCGTATACCTCTACGAAGCGTCAACCTTCCTTTACCTCCACGTGGCGTCAACCATCCTATACCTCAACGAAGCCTCAACTTTCCTCTACCTCCACGTGGCGTCAACCTTCCTCTACCTTTATATGGCGTGAACCTTCCTTTACCTCCTTTTGTCGTCAACCTTCCCCTACCTCCACGTGGCGTCAACCTTCTTCGACCCCCACGTGGCGTCAACCTTCCTCTCCCTCTACGTGATATCACCCTTCATCTATCTCCCCGTGGTGTCAACCTTCCTCTCCCTTCACGTGCTGTCAACCTTCCTCTACCTACACGTGGCGTTAACATCCTCTATCTCCACGTGGCGTCAAACTTCTTCGTCAAACGTCTTCAAACACGTGGGTTTCAGCTTCATCTACCTCCGCATGGCTTCAAGATTCCCCTACCTCCACGTGGCGTCAACCTTACTCCACCTTCACGTAGCGTTAACCTTCCTCTACCTCCATGAAGCGGCAACCTTCGTCTACCTCCACGTGGCGTCAACCTTCCTCTACCTCGACGGAGCGTCAAGCTTCCTCTACCTCCACGGGGCGGCAACTTTGCTCTACCAACACGAAGCGTCAGCCTTCCTTTGCCTCCACGAAGAGTCAACCTTCCTCTACCTCCACGTGGCGTCAACCTTCCTCTACCTCGACGAAGCGTCAACCTTCCGCTACCACCACGTTGCGTTCACCTTCCTCTATTTCCACGAAGAGTCATCTTTCCTCTTCCTCCTCGTTGCGTCAACCTTCTACCTCCACGTGGCGTTAATATTCTTCTGCCTCCACTTGGTGTCAACCTTCCTCTACTTCCACGAAGCGTCAACCTTCCTCTACCTCCACGTGGCCGTCAACCTTCCTCTATCTCCACGTGCCGTCAACCTTCCTCTACCTGGACGAAGCGTCAACAGTCCTCTACCTCCACGAGGCGTTAACTTTCCTCTACTTCCACGAAGCGTCAACCTTCCTTTACCTCCACATGGCGTCAACCTTCTTCTACCTCCACGTGGCGTTAGCATTCCTCTACCTCCACTTGGCGTCATCCTTCCTCTACCTCCACGTGGCGTCCACCTTCCTCTACCTTCATGTCGCGTCAACATTCTTCCACATCTATGTGGCGTTAATCTTTTCCTACCGCCACGTGGCGCCAACTTTCTCTAGCTTCATTTGGAGTCAAACTTCTACCTCCACGTGGCGCTAACCTTTCTCTACCTCCACTTAGCGTCAACCTTCCTCTACCTACACGAGGCATCAACCTTCCTTTACCTCCACGTGTAGTCAACATACCTCTACCTCCACATCGCATCAACCTTCCACTACCTTTACATGTCGTCAACCTTCCTTTACCTCCATGTATCGTCAACCTTCCCCTACCTTCATGTGGCGTCAGCATTCTTCTTCTTCTAAGTGGCGTCAACCTTCTTCTACCTCCACGTGGCGTCAACCTTTACCTCCACATGCCTTCAACATTCCTCTACTTGCAAGTGGCGTTAACTTTCCTATACTTCCACGTGGTGTCAACTTCCCTTTACCTCCACGTGGCGTCAACCTTCCTCTACATCTACATGGCGTCAAACTTTCTTTACCTCTATTTGACGTCAACCTTCCTCTACCTCCATGTGTCGTTAACATTTCTCTACCTCCACGAAGCGTCAACCTTCCTCTACCTCCACGTGGCGTCAACCTTCTTCTACCTCCACGTGGTGTGAACCTTCCTTTACCACCACATAGCTTCAACCTTCCTCTAACTCCACTAGGCGTTAACCTTCCTTTACCTCCACGTGGCGTCAACTTTCCTTTACCTCCACGTAGCGTCAACCTTCGTCTACCTCCACGTGGCGTCAACCTTCCTCTACCTTCATGTGGCGTCAACCTTCTTCAACCTCAACGTGGCGTCAACCTTCCTCTACCTCCAAGTGACGTTAACCTTCCTCTACCTCCACGTGGCGTCAACCGTCCTGCACCTTCATGTGGCGTCAACATTTTTCTACCTCTAAGAGGCATCAACCTTCTTCTACCTCCACGTGGCGTTAGCCTTCCTCTACCTTCTTGTGGCGTCAACATTCTTCTACCTCTAAGTGGCACCAACCTTCTTGTACCTCCACGTGGCGTCAACCTTCCTTTACCTTCATATGGCATTCATCCTTCTACCTCCACATGGCGTCAACCTTCCTCTACCTCCAAGAGGCGTCCACCTTCCTTTCCCTCCACGTTGCGTTAACCTTCCTCTACCTCCACGTGGCGTCAACCTTACCCTACCTTTACATGTCGTCAACCTTCCTTTACCTCCATGTGTCGTCAACCTTCTCCTACCTTTATGTTGCGTCAACCTTCTTCTACCTAAATGTGGCGTCACCCTTCCTCTACCTCCACGCGGCGTTAACCTTCCTTTACCTCCACGCGGCATCAACCTTCCTCTACCTCCACGTGGCGTCAACCTTACTCTACCCTTACATGTCGTCAAACTTCCTTTACCTCAATGTGTCGTCAACCTTCCTCTACCTCTACGAAGCGTCAACGTTCCTCTGCCTACACGTGGCGTTAACCTTCCTCTACCTCCACGAAGCGTAAACCTTCCTCTACCTTTATGCGGCGTTAATCCTCTTCTACCTACCCGTGGCTTTAACCTTCCTCTCCATCCACATGGCTTCAACCTTCCTTTACCTTCAAGAGGCGTCAACCTTCCTGTACCTCCACGTGGCGTCAACCTTCCTCTACCTTCACGTAGCGTCAGCCTTCCTTTAACTCCACGTAGCTTCAACCTTCTTCTACCTCCACGTGGCGTCAACCTTCCTCTAACTCTACGTGGCGTCAAGCTTCCTCTACCTCCACTTGGCGTTAACCTTCCTCTACCTCCACATCCTGTCAACCTTCCTTTACCTCCACTTGGCGTCAACCTTCCTCTACCTCCACGTGGCGTCAATCTCCCCCTACCTTCGTGTGGCGTCAACTTTCTTCTTCTATGTGGCGTCAGCCTTCTTCTACCTCCACGTGGCGCCAACCTTCCTCTACCTTCAGATGGCGTCAACGATCTTCTACCTCCACGTGGCCTCAACCTTCCTCTTCCTCCACGTGGCGTCAACCTTCCTCTACCTCCACGTGGCTTTCACTTTCCTCTACCTCCACGTTGTGTCAACTTTTCTCTACCTTTAAGTGGCTCAACCTTTATTTGCCTCCATGTGTCGTCAGTGTTCGTCTACCTCTACGAAGCAACCTTCCCTTACCTCCACGTGGCGTCAACCATCCTATACCTCAACGAAACGTCAACCTTCCTCTACCTCCACGTGGCTTCACCCGTCTTCTACCTTCACGTGGCGTGCACCTTCCTTTACCTCCACATGGCGTCAACCTTCCTCTACCTCCACATGGCGTCAACCTTCCTTTATCTCCACGTGGCGTCAACCTTCCTCTACCTCCAGTAGCGTCAACCTTCCTTTACCTCCACGTGGCGTCAACCTTCCTCTTCTTCCACGTGGTGTCAACCTTCCTCTACCCTCATGTGGCGTCAAACTTCCTCTAGCTTCATGTGGTGCGAACCATTTTTTACCTCCACGAAGCGTCAACCTTTCTCTACCTCCAAGTGGCGTCACCCTTCCTCTACTTCCACGTGGCATTAACCTTCCTCTACCTCTATATGGCGTCATCCTTACTCTACCTCCACGAGGCGTCAACCTTCCTTTACCTCCAAGTGGCGTCAACCTTTCTCTACCTCAACTTAGCGTCAACCTTATTCTATCTCCACGTGGCCTCAACCTTCCTTTACCTACACGTGGAGCTATCCTTCCTCTACCTTCATGTGGCGTGAACATTCTTTTACCTCTACGTGGCGTCAACCTTCTTCTACCTCCACGTGCCGTTAACCTTCCTCTACCTCCACATGGCGTCAGCCTTACTCTACCTCCACGAGGCGTCAACTTTCCTTTACCTCCAAGTGGCGTGAAACTTCCTTTACCTCCACGTAGCGTCAACCTACTTCTACCTCCACGTGGCGTCAACCTTCCTCTACATACAAGTGGCGTCAACATTCCTCTCCCTCTACGTGGCATCACCCTTCATCTACCTCCCCTTGGTGTCAACCTTCATCTACAATCACGTGGTGTCAACCTTCCTCTACCTCCACTTGGCGTTAACCTTCCTCGATCTCCACGTGCCGTCATCCTCTACCTTCATGTTGCGTCAACATTCTTATACCTCTATGTGGCGTCAACCTTCTTCTACTTTCACGTGGGGTCACCTTCCTCTACCTCCACCTGGCGATAACCTTCCTCTACCTCCACGTGGCGTCAACTTTCCTCAACCTCAAAGTGGCGTCAACCTTCCTCTACCTTTATATGGCGTGAACCTTCCTTTTCCTCCATGTGTCGTCAACCTTCCCCTACCTCAACGTAGCGTCAACCTTCTTCTACCTCCACGTGGCGTCAACATTCCTCTCCCTCTACGTGGCATCACCCTTCATCTACCTTCCCTTGGTGTCAACCTTCATCTACAATCAGGTGGTGTCAACCTTCCTCTACCTCCACGTGGCGTTAACCTTCCTCTATCTCCACGTGGCGTCAAACTTCCTCTATCTCCACATGGGTTTAAGCTTCATCTACCTCCGCAAGGCGTCAAGATTCCCCTACCTCCACGTGGCGTCAACCTTACTCTACCTCCACGTGGCGTTAACCGTACTTTACCTCCACGAGGCGTCAACCTTAATCTACCTCCACGAAGCGCCAACCTTCCTATACCTCCATATGGCGTCAATCTTCCTCTACCTCGACAAAGCGTTAACCTTACTCTACATCCTCGTGGCGTTAACCTTTCTCTACCTCCGCGAGGCGTCAACCTACATCTACCTACACGTGGCGTCATCCTTCCTCTGCCTTCATGTGGGGTCAACATTCTTCTACCTCTACGTGGCGTCAACATTCTTCTACCTCCACGTGGCGTTAACCTTCCTCTACTTCCACGTGCCGTCAACTTTCCTCTACTTCCACGTGGCGTCAGCCTTCTTCTACCTCCACGTAGCGTCAGCCACACTCTACCTCCACGTGGCGTTAACCTTCCTCTACCTCCACATGGCGTCAACCTTCCTAAACCTCCATGAGGCGTTAACCTTCCTTTACCTCTACGTGGCGTCAACCTTATTCTACCTCCACTTAGCGTTAACCATCCTCTACCTCCACGTGACGTCAGCCTTCCTCTACCTACATGTGGCGCAAACCTTACTCTACCTTTAAATGGGGTCGACCTTCCTTTGCCTCCATGTGTCGTCAACCTTCCTCTACCTCTACGAAGCGTCAACCTTCCTCTACCTACACGTGGCGTTAACCTTCCTCTACCTCCACGAAACTTAAACCTTCCTCTACCTCCATGCGGCGGCAGCTTTCTTCTACCTCTACGTGGCGTTAACTTTCCTCTACCTCCACATGGGTTCAACCTTCCTCTACCTCCACGAGGCGTCAACATTCCTTTACCTCCACGTGGCGGCAACCTTCCTCTACCTCCACATGTCATGAACCTTCCTTTACCGCCACGTGGTGTTAACCTTCCTCTACCTCCACGAAGAGTCAACTTTACCTCCATGTGGCGTCAATCTTCCTCTACCTTCATGCGCCGTCAACATTCTTCAAAGTTTACCTGGTGTGAACCTTCTACCTCCCCGTGGCGTCAGCCTTCCTCTACCTTCATGTAGCATTCACCTTCTTTTACCCCCACATGGCGTCAACCTTTCTCTAGCTCCAAGAGGCGTCCACCTTCCTTTACCTCCACGTGGGGTCAGCCTTCCTTTACCTCCACGTGGCGTCAACTATACTCTACCTTTATTTGCCGTCAACATTCTTCAACTTTACCTGGTGTGAACCTTCTACCTCCCCGTGGCGTCAAGCTTCCTCTACCTCCACGTGGCGCTAACCTTCCTCTACCTCAACATGGCGTCAACCTTCCTCAACCTCCACGAGGCTTCAACCTTCCTTTACATCCACGTGGCGGCAACCTTCCTCTACCTCCATGTAGCATCAACCTTCCTCTACCTCAACGTAGCGGTAACCTTCTTTTACCTCCACGTGGCGTCAACCGTCCTCTACCTTCATGTAGCGTCAACGTTCTTGTACCTCTACCTGGCTTCAACCTTCTTTTAACTCCACGTGCCGTCAAACTTCCTCTAGCTTCATGTGGCGTCAACCCTCTTCTACCTCCACGTGGCGTCAACCTTCCTCTACCTACACGTGTCGTCAACCTTCCTCTACCTTTACATGTCGTCAACCTTTCTATACCTCCATGTGTCGTCAACCTTCCCCTATCTTCATGTGGCGCCAACATTCATCTACCTCTACGTGGCGTCAACCTTCTTCTACTTCCACGTGGCGTCAACCTTTCTCTACCTCCACGTGACGTCAACCTTCCTCTACCTCCAGGTGGCGTCAACCTTCTTCTACTTTTACATAGCGTCAACCTTCATTTACCTCCATGTGTCGTCAACCTTCCTCTACCTCTACGAAGCGTAAACCTTCCTCTACCTCCACGTAGCGTCAACCGTTTTGTACCCCAACAAAGTGTCAACCTTCCTCTACCTCCACGTGACGTCAACCTCCCTCTAACTTCATGTGGCGTCTTCGTAAAGGCTGACGCCACGTGGATGTAAAGGAAGGTGAACGCCTCTTGGAGCTAGAGGAAGGTTGACGCCATGTGGGGGTAGAAGAAGGTGAATGCTACATGAAGGTAGAGGAAGGTTGACGCCACGTGGAGGTAAAGGAAGGTTGACGCCTCGTGGAGGTAGAGGAAGGTTGAAGCCTTTTGGAGGTAGAGGAATGTTAACGTCACGTGAAGTTAGAAGAAGATTGACGCCACATGGAGGTAAAGTTGACTCTTCGTGGAAGTAGAGGAAGGTCTACGCCACGTGGAGGTAGAGGGAGGTTCACGACATGTGGAGATAGAGAAAGGTTGCCGCCACATGGAGGTAGAGGAAGGTTGAACCCATGTGGAGGTAGAGGAAAGTTAACGCCACGTGGAGTTAGGAGAAAGTTGCCGCCGCATGGAGGTAGAGGAAGGTTGACGCTTCGTGGAGGTAGAGAAAGGTTAACGCCACGTGTAGGTAGAGGAAGGTTGACGCTTCGTAGAGGTAGAGGAAGGCTGAACCCATGTGGAGGTAGAGGAAAGTTAACGCCACGTGGAGGTAGAAGAAAGTTGCCGCCGTATGGAGGTAGAGGAAGGTTGACTCTTCGTGGAGGTAGAGAAAGGTTAACGCCACGTGTAGGTAGAGGAAGGTTGACGCTTTGTAGAGGTAGAGGAAGGTTGACGACACATGGAGGCAAAGGAAGATTGACGCCATGTCAAGGTAGAGTAAGGTTTGCGCCACATGTAGGTAGAGGAAGGCTGACGTCACGTGGAGGTAGAGGATGGTTAACGCTAAGTGGAGGTAGAATAAGGTTGACGCCACGTAGAGGTAAAGGAATGTTAACGCCTCGTGGAGTTAGAGGAAGGTTGACGCCATGTGGAAGTAAAGAAAGATTCACGCCACGTGGAGGTAGAAGAAGGCTGACGCCACGTTGAGGCAGAGGAAGGTTGACGCTTTGTGGAGATAGAGGAAGGTTAACGCCACGTGGACGTAGAGGAAGGTTGATGTCACGTGGAGGGAAAGGAAGGTTGATGCCTCATGGAGGTTGAGGAAGGTTGACACCATGTGGAGGTAGAGGAAGGTTAACGCCACGTGGTGGTAGAAGAAGGCTGACGCCACGTGGAAGTAGAGGAAAGTTGACGGCACTTGGGGGTAGAGGAAGGTTGACGCCACATGAAGGTAGAGGAAGGTTGACGTCACATGGAGGTAGAACAAGGTTGACGCCACATGAAGGTAGAGGAAGGTTGACGTCACATGGAGGTAGAGGAAGGTTGACGCCACTTAGAAGTAGAAGAATGTTGACGCCACATAAATGTAGGGGAATGTTGACGATACATGAAGGTAAAGGAAGGTTGACGTCTCGTGGAGGTTGAGGAAGGTTGAAGCCATGTGGAGGTAGAGGAAGATTGACGCTTCCTGGAGGTAGAGGAAGGTTAACGCCACGTGGAGGTAGAGAAAGGTTGACGCTTCGTAAAGGTAGAGGAAGGTTGACGACGCATGTAGGTAAAGGAAGGTTGACACCGAAAAAAGGTACAGGAGGTTTAACGGCACATGGAGATAGAGGAAAGTTGAAGCCACGTATAGGTAGAAAAACGTTAACGCCACGTGGAGGTAGAGGAAGGTTGACGCCATATGGAGGTGAAAGTTTAACGCCACATGAAGGTTGAGGAAGGTTGAAGCCACGTGGATGTAGAAGAAGGTTGATGCCACTTAGAAGTAGAAGAATGTTAACGCCATATGAAGGGAAAGGAAGGTTAATGCCACATGGAGGTAGAGGAGGACTGACGCCACGTGGAGGTAGAGGAAGGTTAACGCCACGTGGAGGTAGAGGAAGGTTGACGCCACTTGGAGGTAGAAGAAGGTTGATGCCACTTAGAGGTAGAAGAATGTTGACGCCACATTAGGGTAGAGGAATGGTGACGCCATGTTGAGGTAGAAGAAGGTTGACGCCGCGTGGAGGTACAGGAAGGTTGACGCCACGTGTAGGTAAAGGAAGGTTGACGCCACGTAGAGGTAGAAGAATATTGACGCCATATGAAGGTAAAGGAAGGTTGACGTCACGTGGAGGTAGAGGAACGGTGACGCAGTGTTTAGGTAGAAGAAGGTTAGCGCCACGTGGAGATAGAAGAAGCTTGACGCCACGTGGAGGTAAAATAAGGATGCCGCCAGGTAGAGGTTGAAAAATGTTGACGCCACATGAAGGTAAAGGAATGTTGACGCCAGGTGGAGGTAGAGGAAGGCTGACGCTTCGTGGAGGTAGAGGAAGGTTAACGCCACGTGCAGGTAGACAAAAGGTTGACGCTTCGTAGACGTAGAGGAAGGTTGACGGCACATTGAGGTAAAGGAAGGTTGACGATATGTAAAGGTAGAGGAAGGTTGACGCCAAGTGGCGGTAGAGGAAGGTTGACGCCACGTGGAGGTGAAGGAAGGTGGACGCCTCGTGGAGGTTGAGGAACGATGACGCAATGTTGAGGTAGAAGAAGGTTAGCGCCACGTGGAGGTAGAGGAAGCTTGACGCCACGTGGAGGTAGAATAAGGTTGACACCAGGTAGAGGTTGAAGAATGTTGACGCCACATGAAGGTAGAGGAAGGTTGACGCCAGGCGGAGATAGAGGATGGTTGACGCTACGTGGAAGTAGACGAAGGTTGACGCTACTTGGAGGTAGAGGAAGGCTGCTGCCACGTGGATATATAGGAATGTTAACGCAACGTGGAGGTAGAGGAAGGTTGACGCCACGTGAAGGTGGAGGAAGGTTGACATCACGGGAAGGTAGATGAAGGGTGATGGTAGTTAGAGGTACAGGAAGGTTGACGCCACGTGGAGTTAAGGGAAGGTTGACGACATTTGGAGGTAAAGGAAGGTTGACGCCACGTGATGCTAGAGGAAAGTTGACACCACGTGGAGGTAGAGCAAGGTTGACGCCACGTGGAGGTAGTGGAGTGTTGACGCCACCTGGAGGTAGAGGAAGGTTGACGCCACATGGAGGTATAAAAAGGTTGACGCCGCGTAGAGGTAGAAGAATGTTGACGCCACATGAAGGTAGAAGGATGAAGCCACGTGGAGGTAGAGGAAGGCTGACGCCACGTGAAGGTATAGGAAGGTTGACGAAACGTTGAGGTAAAGGAAGGTTGAACCCACATGGAGATAAATGAAGGTTGACGCCTCGTGGAGGTAGAGTAATGTTGACGCCATGTGGAGGTAGAAGAAGGTTAACGCCATGTGGAGGTAGAAGGTTGACGCCACGTAGAGGTAGAAGAAATGTTGACGCCACATGAAGGTAGAGGAAGGATGACGCCACGTGTAGGTAGATGTAGGTTGACGCCTCGTGGAGGTAGAGAAAGGTTAACGCCACGCGGATGTAGAGGAAGGTTGACGCTTCGTCGAGGTAGAGGAAGATTGACGCCATATGGAGGTATAGGAAGGTTGGCGCTTCGTGGAGGTAGATTAAGGTTGACGCCTCGTGGAGGTAAAGTACGGTTAACGCCACGTGGAGGTAGAGTAAGGTTGACGCCACATGGAGATAGGGGAATCTTGACGCTATGCGGA
Organism: Panulirus ornatus; assembly: GCF_036320965.1. Classification (NCBI taxonomy): domain Eukaryota; kingdom Metazoa; phylum Arthropoda; class Malacostraca; order Decapoda; family Palinuridae; genus Panulirus; species Panulirus ornatus. The sequence goes on from NC_092283.1 coordinate 1,446,638, forward strand.
GGTAGATGGAGCTTAAACCCATGTGGAGATAGAGGAAGTTTGACGCCACGTGGAGATGCAGGAAGGTTAACGCCACGTGGAGGTAGAGGAAGGTTGACACCACGTGATTGTAGAGGAAGGTTGACACCACGGGGAGGTAGATGAAGGGTGATGCCACGTAGAGGGAGAGGACGCCACGTGGAGGTAGAAGAAGGTTGACGCTATGTGGAGGTTGGGGAAGGTTGACGACCCATGGAGGAAAAGAAAGGTTCACGCAATATAAAGGTAGAGGAAGGTTGACGCCACTATGAGGTTGAGGAAAGTTGACGCCACGTGGAGGTAGAGGAAGGTTAACGCCAGGTGGAGGTAGAGGAAGGTGACGCCACGTGAAAGTAGAAGATGGTTGACGCCACATAGAGTCAGAAGAATGTTGACGCAACATGAAGGTAGAGGAAGGATGACGCCACGTGTATGTAGAGGAAGGTTGACGCCACGTGGAGGTAGAAGTAGGTTGACGCTACGTGGAGGTACGGGAAGTTTCACGCCACGTGGAGGTAAAGGAAAGTTGACACCTCGTGGAGGTAGAGTAAGGTTGACGCCATGTGGAGGTAGAGGAAGGTTAACGGCACGTGGAGGTAGGAGAAGGTTGACGCCACGTTGAGGTAAAGGAATGTTCACGCCACATGAAGGTAGAAAGGATGACTCCACGTGTAGGTAAAAGAAGGTTGAGGCCACGTGGAGATAGAATAAGGTTGACGCTAAGTTGAGATAGAGAAAGGTTGACGCCACTTGGAGATAAAGGAAGGTTGACGCCTCGTAGAGGTAGAGTAAGGATGACGCCATATAGAGGAAGGTTAATGCCACGTGGAAGTAGAGGAAGGGTGACGCCACTTGGAGGTAGAGGAAGGTTGACGCTTCGTGGAGGTAAAAAAAGGTTGGCACCACATGAAGCTAGAGGAAGTTTGACGCCACACGAGGGTAGAGGAAGGTTGACGCCACGTGGAAGAAGAGGAAGGTTAACGCCATGTGGAGGTAAAGGAAGGTTCACGCCACGTGAAGGTAGAAGACGGGTGAAGCTACGTGGAGGTAGAGGAAAGTTGACGTTTCGTTGAGGTATAGGATGGTTGACGCCACGTGGAGGTAAGGGAAGGTTGCTTCGTAGAGGTAGACGAACGTTGACGACACATGGAGGTAAATAAAGGGTGACGGCACTTAAAGGTAGAGAAAGGTTGACACAACGTGGAGGTAGAGGAAGGTGAACGCCACGTGGAGGTAGAAGAAGGTTGACGCCACGTGGAGGAAGAGGAAGGTCGAGGCCACGTGGAAGTAGAAGATGGTTGACGCCATATGAAGGCAGAGGAAGGTTGACGCCACGTGGAGGTAGAGGAAGGTTGACGCAACGCGGAGGTAAAGGAAGGTGGACGCCTCTTGGAGGTAGAGGAAGGTTGATGCCATGTGGAGGTAGAAGGTTAATGACACATGAAAGTAGAGGAAGGTTGACGACACGTGGAGGCAGAAGAAGGTTGGTGCCACTTAGAGGTAGAAGAATGTTGACGCCACATGAAGGTATGGGAAGGTTGACGAAACATGGAGGTAGAGGAAGTTTGCCGACATGTAAAGGTAGAGGAAGTTTGTCGCTACGTTGAGGCAAAGGAAGGTTGACGCCTCTTGAAGGTAGAGGAAGGTTGATGCCATGTGGAGGTAGAGGAAGGTTAACGCCACGTGGAGGTAGAGGAATGTTAACGCCACGTGGAGGTAGAAGAAGGTTGACGCCATGTAGAGGTAGAAGAATGTTGACGCCATATGAAGGTAGAGGAAGGTTGACGCCACGAGGTGGTAGAGGAAGGTTGACGCCAAATGAAGGTAGAGGAAGATTGACGCGATGTGGAGGTAGAGGAAGGTTGACAATTAGTGGAGGTAGACAAAGGTTAGCGCCACGTGGAGGTAGACAAAGGTTAGCGCCACGTGGAGGTAGAGAAAGGTTGACGATTCGTAGACCCAGGGGAAGGTTGACCCCATGTGGAGGTAGAAGAAGTTTGACGCCAAATGAAGCTAAAGGAAGTTGGCGCCACGTGGAGGTAAGAAAAGATTAACGCCACGTAGATGTAGAAGAATGTTGATGCGACATGAATGTAGACGCTACGTGGAGGTAGAGGAAGGTTGACGCCACGTGTAGGTAAAGGAAGGCTAACGCCTCTTGGAGGTAGCGGAAGGCTGACGCCAAGTGGAGGTAGAGGAATGGTAACGCCACGTGGAGGTAGAAGAAGGATCACGCCACGTGGAGGTAGAGGAAGGTTGACGCTTCGTGGAAGTAGGGGAAAGTTAACGCCACGTGGAGGTAGAGGACGGTTGACGCTTCGTCCAGGTAGAGGAAGGTTAACGGCCACGTGGAGGTAGAGGAAGGTTGACGGCCACGTGGAGGTAGAGGAAGGGTGACACCAAGTGGAGGCAGAGGAATGTTAACGCCACGTGGGGGTAGAAGGTTGACGCAACGTGGAGGAAGAGGAAAGTTGACTCTTCGTGGAAATAGAGGAAGGTTAACGCCACGTGGAGGTAGCGGAAGGTTGACGCTTGGTCGAGGTAGAGGAAGGTTGACGCCACGTGGAGGTAGACGAAGTTTAACGCTTCATGGAGGTAGAGGAAGGTTGACGCCACCTGGAGGTAGAGGAAGTTTGATGCCATGCGGAGGTAGAGGAGGGTAAAAGCCACGTGGACTTAGAGGAAGGTTGACGTCATGTGGTATATAGGAAGGCTAACGCCACGTGGAGGTAGAGGAAGGTTGACGCCACGTGAAGGTAGAGGAAGGTTGACACCACGGGGAGGTAGGTGAGGGGTGATACAAGTTAGAGGTAGAGGAAGGTTGACGCCACGTGGAGGTAAGAGAAGGTTGACACCACGTGGAGGTAAGAGAAGGTTGACGCCACGTGGAGTTAGGGGAAGTTTGACGACACATGGAGGTAAAGGAAGGTTGACGCCACGTGATGGTAGAGGAAAGTTGACACCACGTGGAGGTAGAGGAAGGCTGACGCCACGTGGAGGTAGTGGAAGGCTGACGCCACGTGAGGTAGAGGAAGGTTGACGCCAAGTTGAGGTAGAAGAAGGTTGACGCTACATGAAGGTAGAGGAAGGCTGACGCCACGTGGAGGTGGAGGAAGGTTGACGCCACGTGGAAGTAAATGAAGGTTGACGCCTCGTGGAGGTAGTCATGTTAACGCCATGTGGAGGTAGAGGAAGGTTCACGCCACTTGGAGGTAGAAGAAGGTTGACGCCACGTAGAGGTAGAAGAATGTTGACGCCACATGAAGGTAGAGGAAGGATGACGCCACGTGTAAGTAGATGTAGGTTGATGCCTCGTGGAGGTACAGGAAGGTTAACGCAACGTGGATGTAGAGGATGGTTGACGCTTCGTCGAGGTAGAGGAAGGTTGACCCCAAGTGGAGGTATAGGAACGTTAACGCTTCGTGGAGATAGAGAAAGGTCGACGCCTCGTGGAGGTAGAGGAAGGTTAACGCCATGTGGAGGTGGAGTAAGGTTGACGCCACGTGGAGGTAGGGGAATCTTGACGCCATGCGGAGGTAGATGAAGTTTAAACCCACGTGTAGATAAACGAAGTTTGACGCCACTTGGAGATAGAGGAAGGTTAACGCCACGTGGAGGTAGAGGAAGGTTGACACAATGTGAAGGTAGAGGAAGGTTGACACCACGTGAAGGTAGAGGAAAGTTGACACCACGGGGAGATAGATGAAGGTTGACGCACAGTAGGTAAAGGTAGCCATGAAGGTGAGAAGTTGACGCCATGGAGTAGAAAAGGTACGCAGTAGGTAAGAAGGTGACTGAAGTAGGAAGGTTAGCATGGAGGTAGAAGGAAGGTTGACGCATGTAGAGTAGAGAAAGGTGACGCCACGTGGAGGTAGAGGAAGTTGACGCCATTATGAGGAGAGGAATGACGCCACGTGGAGGTAGAGAAGAAGTCGTGAGAGAGGACCACGTGGAGTAGAGGAAGGTTGACGCAGAGTGGAGGTAGAGGAAGTTACGCACGTGGAGGTAGAGAAGTGACGCAGTGGTAGAGAAGGTTGACGCCCGAGGAGAAAGGTTGACGCACATGAAGAATTTGACGCCTAGAGGTAGAGGAAGGTTGACGACCATGGAGGTAAAGGAAGTTTGAACGCCATGTAAATGTAGAGGAAGGTTGACGCCAGTGGAGGTAAGAGGAAGATTGACGCCACGTGGAGGTAGAGGAAGGTTGACGCTCACGTGGAGTAGAGGAAGGTTGATCGCAATGGAGGTAGAGGAAGTTGACGCCACGTGGAGGTAGAGGAAGGTTAACGCACATGGAGGTAGAGGAAGGTTGACGCCCACATGAGGTAGAGAGGTTGACGCCACTGAAGTAGAAGAATTTGACGCCACTGAAGGTAGGGGAAGGTTGACGCACATGAGGTAAGGAAGGTTGACACGCATGTAAAGAGTATGAGTGAAGGTTGACGCCACTGTGGAGGTAAAGAAGGTTGACGCACGTGAAGGTAAGAGGAAGGTTGACGCCAGTGGAGGTAGAGAAGGTTGACACCATAGAGTAGAGGAAAGTTGACGCACGTGAGGTAGAGGAAGGTTGACCACTGGAGGTAAAGGAAGTTGACGCATGTAAGTAGAGAAGGTTGACGCCACGTGGAGTTAAGGAAGTTTGACGCCACGTGGAGGTAAGAAGCAAGGTTGACGTCTGAAGGTAGAGGAAGGTTGACGCCACGTAGAGGTAGAAGGAAGGTTGAACGCCATGAAGGTAGAGGAAGGTTGACGCCACGTGGAGGTAGAAGATGACGACGCACGTAGGAGTAGAGAAGGTTGACGCATGAAAGTAGGGTAAGAGAAGTGACGCCAACTGGAGGTAGAGGAAGGTGACGACTGTAAGGTAGAAAAGGTTGACACCCCGTGGAGGTAGAGGAAGGTTGACGCACGTGGAGGCAGAAGAAGGTTGACGCCACGTGAGTAGAGGATAGGTGACGCACGTGGAGGTAAAAATTAACGCATTTAGAGGTAGAGGATGTTGACGCCACTGAAGGTAGAGGAAGGTTGACGCCAATGGAGGAAAGGAAAGTTGACGCCACGGAGGTAGAGAAGTTGACGCCAGGGGAGGTAGAAGAAGGTTGACGCACGTGAGGTAAAGAAGTTGACGCCACAGTGAGGTAGAGGAAGGTTGACGCACGTGGAGGTAAAGAAGTTTGACGCCAATGAGAAAGAAGAGGTTGACGCCACGTGGAGGTAAAGGAAGGTTGACGCCACGTGAGGTAGAGGAGGTTAACGCCACGTGAAGGTAGAGGAAGGTGAACCACGGGGAGGTAGGAAGGTTGACGCCACTAAGGTAGAGGAAGGTTGACGCCACTGGAGGTAGAAGGTTGACGTAGAGGTAAGGTTGACGCTCATAGGGGGTAAAGGAAGTGTTGACGCACGAAGGTAAGAGGAAGGTTGACGCACGTAGGTAGAGGAAGGTTGACGGCATGAGGTAAGGAAGGTTACGCCACATGAAGTAGAGGAAGGTGACGCCAGTGAGGTAGAAGAAGGTTGACGCCACTGAAGGTAGGGAAGGTTGACGCAATGGAGGTAAGGAAGGCTACGCCAATGGGAAGGTAGAGGAAGGTTGACGCCACGTGAGGTAGAGGAAGGTTGACGCCACGTGAAGTAGAAGGAAGGTTACGCCAGTGGAGGTAGAGAAGGTTGACGCCACGTAGGAGTGAGAGAAGGTTAATTCCACTTGGAGGTAGAGGAAGGTTGACGCCACACTGAGGTAGAAGGTTTACGCCACATGAATCTAGAGGAAGTTTGACGCCACGTGGAGGTAGACGAAGGTTGACGCTACGTGAAGGTAGAGGAAGATTGACACCACGTGGAGGTAAAGGCAGGTTAACGTCTCATGGAGTTAGAGGAAGGTTGAAGCCACGTGGAGGTAGAAGAAGGCTGACGCCACGTTGAGGTAGAGGAAGGCTGACGCTTCGTGAAGGTAGAGAAAGGTTGACGCCACGTGGAGGTAGAGGAGAGTTGACACCTAGTAGAGGTAGAGAAAGTTGACACTTCGTAGAGGTAGAGGAAGGCTGACGACACATGGAGGTAAAGGAAGTTTGACGCCATGTAAATGTAGAGGAAGGTTGACGCCACGTGGAGTTAAAGGAAAGTTGACGCCACGTGGAGGTAGAAGAAGGTTAACGCCAGGTGGAGGTAAAGGAAGGTTGACGCCAGTTCGAGGTAGAAGAAGGTTGACGCCACATGAAGGTAGAGGAAGGTTGACGCCACGTGGAGGTAGAAGAAGGTTGACGCCACTCAAAAGTAGAAAAATGTTGAACCAAATGAAAGTAGGGGAAGGTTGACGATACTTGGAGGTAAAGGAAGGCTGACGACATGTAAAGGTAGAGTAAGGTTGACACCACGTGGAGGTAGAGGAAGGTTGACGCCATGTGGAGGTAAAGAAAGGTTGACGTCTCGTGGAGGTTCAGGAAGGTAGACACCATGTGGAGGTAGAGGAAGCTTGACGACTCGCAGAAGTAGAAGGTTGACGCCACGTGGATGTAGAGGAAGGTTGACACCTCCGGGAGGTAGATGAAGGATGACGCCACGTAGAGGTAGAGATAGGTTGACGCCACGTGGAGGTAGAAGAAGGTTGACGCCACGTGGAGGTAAGGGAAGGTTGACGACACATGTAGGTAAACTAAGGTTGACCCTATGTAAAGGTAGAGGAAGGTTGACGCCACGTGGAAGTAGAGAAAGTTTGACGCCACGTGGAGGTAGAGGAAGGTTAACGCCACGTGGAGGTAGAGGAACGTTACCCCACGCGGAGGTAGAGGACGGTTGACGCCATGTGGAGGTAGAAGAAGGTTGACACCACATGAAGTTAGAAGGAGGTTGACGCCACGAGGAGGTAGAAGAAGGTTCACGCCGCGTAGAGGTAGAAGAATGTTGACGCCACCTGATGATAGGGGAAGGTTGATGACAAAAGGAGGTAAAGGAAGTTTGACGCCATGTAAAGATAGAGGAAGGTTGATGCCACGTGGAGATAGAGGAAGGTTGACGGCAAGTGAAGGTAAAGGAAGGTTGACGCCTCGTGGAGGTAGAGGAAGGTTGAAGCCATGTGGAGGAAGAAGAAGGTTAACGCCACGTGGAGGTAGAGGAAGGTTGACGCCACGTTGAGGTAGAGGAAGGTTAACGCCATGTGGAGGTAGAAGAAGGTTGACGCCACAAGATGCTAGAGGAAGTTTGACGCCAAGAAGAGGTAGAAGATGGTTAACGCCACGTAGATGTAGAAGAATGTTGATGCCGCATGAAGGTAGAGGAAGGTAGACACCACGTGGAGGTAGAGGAGAGTTGACGTCAGGTGAAGGTAGAGGAAGGTTGACGCCAAGTGCAGGTAAAGGAAGGTTGACAACTCGTGGAGGTAGAGGAAGGTTCACGCCATGTGGAGGTAGAGGAAGGCTACCGCCACGTGGAGGTAGAAGAAGGTTGACGCCACGTGGAGGTAGAGGAAGGTTGAAACTACGTGGAGGTAGAGGAAGGTTGACGCATCGTGGAGGTAGAGGAAGGTTGAAGTTTCGTGGAGGTAGAGGAAGGTTAACGCCACGTGCAGGTAGAGGAAGATTGATGCCACCTGGAGGTAGAGGAGGCGTGACGCCATGTGGACTTAGAGAAAGGTTAAAGCCACGTGGAGGTGGAGGAAGGTTGACGCCACGAGGAGATGGAGGAAGGTTGACGCCACGTGGAGGTAGAGGAAGGTTGACACCACGGGGAAGTAGATGAAGGGTGACGCTACTTGGAGGTAAAGGAAGGTTGACGCCACGTGGAAGCAGAGAAAGGCTGACGCCACGTGGAGGTAGAGGAAGGTTGACGCCATGGGGAGGTAGAAGAAGGTTGACGCCACATGAACCTAGAGAAAGTTTGACGCCACGTGGAGTTAGAAAAAGGTTAACGCCAAATAGATGTAGAAAAATGTTGATGCCACATGAAGGTAAAGGAAGGTAGACACCACGTGGAGGTAGAGGAAGGTGACGCCAGGTGGAGGTAGAGGAAGGTTCATGCTACCTGGAGGTAAAGGAAGCTTGACGCCATGTGGAGGTAAGGGAAGGTTGACGCCCCGTGGAGGTAGAGGAAGGTTGACGCCATGTGGTGGTAGAGGAACGTTAACGCCACATGGAGGTAGAAGGTTTACGCCACGTGAAGGCAGGGGAAAGTTGACGCTTCTTGGAGGTAGAGGAATGTTAATGCCACGAGGAGGTAGAGGAAGGTTGACTCTTCTTGGAGGTAGAGGAAGGTTGACGCCTCGTGGAGGCAGAGGAAGGTTAACGCCACGTGGAGGTAGAGGAAGGTTGACGCCATGCGGAGTTAGAGAAAGGTTAAAGCAACGTGGAGCTGACACCAGGTGGAGATAGAGGAATTCTGACGCCACGTGGAGGTAGAGGAAGGTTGATGCCAAGTGGAGGTAGAGGAAGGTTGATACCATGGGGAGGTAGATAAAGGGTGACGCCACGTAGAGGTAGAGGAAGGTTGACGCGACGTGGAGGTAGAAGAAGGTTGACGCCACGTGGAGGTAGGGGAAGGTTGACGACGCATGGAGGTAAAGGAAGGTTGACGCCATGTAAATGTAAAGGAAGGTTAACGCCACGTGGAGGTAGAAGCTTGACGCCACTTGAATGTAGAGGAAGGTTGACGCTAATGTGGAGGTAGAAGAAGGTTAACGCCAAGTGGAGGTAGAGGAAGGCTGACGCCACGTGGAGGTAAATGAAGGTTGACGTCTCGTGGAGGTTGAGGAAGGTTGACGCCATGTGGAGGTGGAGGAAGGTTGACGACACGCAGAAGTAGAAGGTTGACGCCACGTGGAGATAGAGGAAGGAAAACACTTCTGGGAGGTAGATGAAGGGCGACGCCGCGTCGAGGTAGAGGATGGTTGACGCCACGTGGAGGTCGAAGAAGGTTGACGCCACGTGGAGGTAAAGGAAGGTTGATGACACATGGAGGTAGAGGAAGGTTGACGCCATATAAAGGTAGAGGAAGGTTGACGCCACGTGGAGGTAGAGGTAGGTTGACGCCACGTGGAGGTAGAGGAAGGTTAACGCCACGTGGAGGTAGAGGAGCGTTGAAGCCACGTGGAGGTAGACGAATGCTGACGCCATGTAGAGGTAGAAGGTTGACACCACATGAAGCTAGAGGAAGTTAGACGCCACGTGGAGGTAAAAGAAGGTTAACACCACGTAGATGAAGAATGTTGACGCCACAGGAAGGTAGAGGAAGGTTGACGGCACGTGGAGGTAAAGGAAGGTTGACGCTATATGGAGATAGAGGAAGGCTAACGCCAAGGGGAGGTAGAAGAAGGTTAACGCTACGTGGAGGTAGAGGAAGGTTGACGCCTCAGGGAAGTAAAAGAAGATTGACGCGTCGTGGAGGTACAGGAAGGTTGACGCCTCGTGGAGGTAGAGGAAGGTTGACGCCTCGTGGAGGTAGAGGAAGGTTAACGCCTCGTGGAAGTAGAGGAAGGTTGGCGCCTCATGGAGGTAGAGGAAGGATGACGCCATATGGAGGTAGAGGAAGGTTAACGCCACGGGGAGGTAGAAGAAGGTTGACGCCACGTGGAGGTAAAGGAAAGTTGACGCTCTTTGGAGGTGCAGGAAGGTTGACGCCTCATGGAGGTAAAGGAAGGTTGACGCTTCGTGGAAGTAGAGTTGACGCCTCGTGGAAGTAGAGGAAGGTTAACGCCACGTGGAGGTAAAGGAAGGTTGACGTCACGTGAAGGTAAAGGAAGGTTGACGCCACGTGGAGGTAAAGGAAGGTTGACGCTCTTTGGAGGTACAGGAAGGTTGACGCCTCATGGAGGTACAGGAAGGTTGACGCCTCGTGGAGGTAAAGGAAGGTTGACGCCACGTGGAGGTAAAGGAAGGTTGACGCCACGTGAAGGTAGAGGAAGGTTAACGCCACGTGAAGGTAGAGGAAGGTGAACAACACGGGGAGGTAGATGACGGGTGACGCCACGTAGAGGTATAGGAAGTTTGACGCCACGTGGAGGTAAAGGAAGGTTGACGCTCTTTAGAGGTACAGGAAGGTTGACGCCTCATGGAGGTAAAGGAACGTTGACGCTTCGTGGAAGTAGAGGAAGGTTGACGCCTCGTGGAGGTAGAGGAAGGTTAACGCCACTTGGAGGTAAAGGATGGTTGACGCCACGTGAGGTAAAGAAAGGTTAACGTCACGTGAAGGTAGAGGAAGGTGGACACCACGGGGAGGTAGATGAAGGGTGACGAAACGTAGAGGTAGAGGAAGGTTGACGCCACGTGGAGGTAAAGGAAGGTTGACGCCACGTGAAGGTAGAGGAAGGTTAACGCCACGTGAAGGTAGAGGAAGGTGGACACCACGGGGAGGTAGATGAAGGGTGACGCCACGTAGAGGTAGAGGAAGGTTGCCGCCACGTGGAGGTAAAGGAAGGTTGACGCTTCGTGGAAGTAGAGGAAGGTTGACGCCTCGTGGAGGTAGAGGACGGTTAACGGCACGTGGAGGTAGAGGAGCGTTGAAGCCACGTGGAGGTAGACGAATGTTGACGCCATGTAGAGGTAGAAGGTTGACGCCACACGAAGCTAGAGGAAGTTAGACGCCACGTGGAGGTAGAAGGTTAATGCCACGTAGATGAAGAAGAATGTTGACGCCACAGGAAGGTAGAGGAAGGTTGACTGCACGTGCAGGTATAGGAAGGTTGACGCCTCGTGGAGGTAGAGGAAGGTTGACACCATATGGAGATAGAGGAAGGCTAACGCAAAGGGGAGGTAGAAGAAGGTTAACGCTACGTGGAGGTAGAGGAAGGTTGACGCCTCAGGGAAGTAAAAGAAGATTGACGCGTCGTGGAGGTACAGGAAGGTTGACGCCTCGTGGAGGTAGAGGAAGGTTAACGCCTCGTGGAAGTAGAGGAAGGTTGAGCCTCTTGGAGGTAGAGGAAGGATGACGCCATATGGAGGTAGAGGAAGGTTAACGCCACGGGGAGGTAGAAGAAGGTTGACGCCACGTGGAGGTAAAGGAAAGTTGACGCTCTTTGGAGGTACAGGAAGGTTGACGCCTCATGGAGGTAAAGGAAGGTTGACGCTTCGTGGAAGTAGAGTTGACGCCTCGTGGAAGTAGAGGAAGGTTAACGCCACGTGGAGGTAAAGGAAGGTTGACGTCACGTGAAGGTAAAGGAAGGTTGACGCCACGTGGAGGTAAAGGAAGGTTGACGCTCTTTGGAGGTACAGGAAGGTTGACGCCTCATGGAGGTAAAGGAAGGTTGACGCTTCATGGAAGTAGATGAAGGTTGACGCCACGTGAAGATAGAGGAAGGTGGAC
>NC_092283.1:1467944-1471231 GCF_036320965.1 Panulirus ornatus
GCACTGATGATTTCCAATTCCAATTGAAATGGCGTTGTTAGGGAGTCGAAGCAGCTGTCTATAAATAACAAAACATATTTCCAATGGATGATATATATATATATATATATATATATATATATATATATATATATATATATATATATATATATATATATATATATATGTATATATATATATATTTTTTTTTTCAAACTATTCGCCATTTCCCGCATTAGCGAGGTAGCGTTAAGAACAGAGGACTGGGCCTTTGAGGGAATACCCTCACCTGGACCAATTCTCTGTTCCTTCTTTTGGAAAAAAAAAAAAAGAAAAAAAAAGAAATTAAAAAAAAAACCGAGAGGGGAGGATTTCCAGCCCCCAGCTCCCTCCCCTTTTAGTCGCCTTCTACGACACGCAGGTAATACGTGGGAAGTACTCTTAATCCCCTATCCCCAGGGATAATATATATATATATATATATATATGAAAGCCGGCAAGGCAGCAGGTTTGGATGGTATTGTAGTGGAATTTATTAAAAAAGGGGGTGACTGTATTGTTGACTGGTTGGTAAGGTTATTTAATGTATGTATGACTCATGGTGAGGTGCCTGAGGATTGGCGGAATGCGTGCATAGTGCCATTGTACAAAGGCAAAGGGGATAAGAGTGAGTGCTCAAATTACAGAGGTATAAGTTTGTTGAGTATTCCTGGTAAATTATATGGGAGGGTATTGATTGAGAGGGTGAAGGCATGTACAGAGCATCAGATTGGGGAAGAGCAGTGTGGTTTCAGAAGTGGTAGAGGATGTGTGGATCAGGTGTTTGCTTTGAAGAATGTATGTGAGAAATACTTAGAATAGCAAATGGATTTGTATGTAGCATTTATGGATCTGGAGAAGGCATATGATAGAGTTGATAGAGATGCTCTGTGGAAGGTATTAAGAATATATGGTGTGGGAGGCAAGTTGTTAGAAGCAGTGAAAAGTTTTTATCGAGGATGTAAGGCATGTGTACGTGTAGGAAGAGAGGAAAGGGATTGGTTCTCAGTGAATGTAGGTTTGCGGCAGGGGTGTGTGATGTCTCCATGGTTGTTTAATTTGTTTATGGATGGGGTTGTTAGGGAGGTAAATGCAAGAGTTTTGGAAAGAGGGGCAAGTATGAAGTCTGTTGGGGATGAGAGAGCTTGGGAAGTGAGTCAGTTGTTGTTCGCTGATGATACAGCGCTGGTGGCTGATTCAAGTGAGAAACTGCAGAAGCTGGTGACTGAGTTTGGTAAAGTGTGTGGAAGAAGAAAGTTAAGAGTAAATGTGAATAAGAGCAAGGTTATTAGGTACAGTAGGGTTGAGGGTCAAGTCAATTGGGAGGTGAGTTTGAATGGAGAAAAACTGGAGGAAGTGAAGTGTTTTAGATATCTGGGAGTGGATCTGGCAGCGGATGGAACCATGGAAGCGGAAGTGGATCATAGGGTGGGGGAGGGGGCGAAAATTCTGGGGGCCTTGAAGAATGTGTGGAAGTCGAGAACATTATCTCGGAAAGCAAAAATGGGTATGTTTGAAGGAATAGTGGTTCCAACAATGTTGTATGGTTGCGAGGCGTGGGCTATGGATAGAGTTGTGCGCAGGAGGATGGATGTGCTGGAAATGAGATGTTTGAGGACAATGTGTGGTGTGAGGTGGTTTGATCGAGTGAGTAACGTAAGGGTAAGAGAGATGTGTGGAAATAAAAAGAGCGTGGTTGAGAGAGCAGAAGAGGGTGTTTTGAAGTGGTTTGGGCACATGGAGAGAATGAGTGAGGAAAGATTGACCAAGAGGATATATGTGTCGGAGGTGGAGGGAACGAGGAGAAGAGGGAGACCAAATTGGAGGTGGAAAGATGGAGTGAAAAAGATTTTGTGTGATCGGGGCCTGAACATGCAGGAGGGTGAAAGGAGGGCAAGGAATAGAGTGAATTGGAGCGATGTGGTATACCGGGGTTGACGTGCTGTCAGTGGATTGAATCAAGGCATGTGAAGCGTCTGGGGAAAACCATGGAGGTAACTCCAGTACCAAGAGAAATATAATTGAATCTTCTATCATTAGATACACATTGATATTAGTGAAGGTCTATACAAATTGGATAACTTCATTGTTGATAGAATTTATAAACAATTCACCTTCTTGTCCACATAATATGTTTATGATACACTCGTTGTCTGTCTTGGACAATCACATGTTTACCAAATGGCGTCCTAGCTATGTCTCATCGTTGTATATCAACTGACATATATTTCTCCCTTGTGTCTCCCCTGATGTTGGGATTATTACACGAAAGTGCACTTGGGAACTTATCGTGTTTCATTTTCCCCCTGGACTTATAGGAATATCCTTGATCACGCGGAAAATTGTCATCCTTTCCAATATATATATATATATATATATATATATATATATATATATATATATATATATATATATATATATATATATATCTTATCTATCTATTGTAATTTGTCGCTGTCTCCCGCGTTAGCGAGGTAGCGCAAGGAAACAGACGAAAGAATGGCCAAACCCACCCACATACACACGTATATACATACAAGTTGACACACACACATATACATACCTATACATTTCAAGGTATACACATATATACATACACAGACATAAACATATATACACATACATAATTCATACTTGCTGCCTTTCTTCATTCCCGTCGCCACCCCGCCACGCATGAAATGACATCCCCCTCCCCCCGCATGCGTGCGACGTAGCGCTAGGAAAAGACAACAAAGACCACATTCGTTCATATTTAGTCTCTAGCTGTCATGTATAATGCACCGAAACTACAGCTCCTTTTCCACATCCAGGCCCCACAAAACTTTCCTTGGTTTACCCCAGCTGCTTCACATGCCCTGGTTCAATCCATTGAAAGCACGTCGACCCCGGCATACCACATCGTTCCGATTCACTCTATTCCTTGCACGCCTTTCACCCTCCTGCACGTTCAGGCCCCGATCGCTCAAAATCTTTTTCACTCCATCTTTCCACCTCTAATTTGGTCTCCCACTTCTCGTTCCCTCCATCATTGATACATATATTCTCTATGTCAACCTTTCCTCACTCATTCTCTCCATGTGACCAAACCATTTCAATACGCCCTCTTCTGCTCTCAACCGCAGTCTTTTTATTACCACACAGCTCTCTCATCCTTTCATTACTTGCTCGATCAAACCATCTTGCACCACATATTGTCCTTAAACATCTCATTTCCAACACATCCACCCTCCTCTACACAACCCTATCTATAGCTCACGCCTCGCAACCAT